>NW_028270172.1:53213112-53518862 GCF_037043375.1 Chiloscyllium plagiosum | reverse complement strand
CAGGACACACTAGTATTCACACACAATATTCAATATTCCCAGCCCACAGCATTATTCACACACAGTATTGATTGGAACACGGCCACACTGTCTGAACCATTTACATGGTCACAGAATTACTTCCACACAATATTAACTATCTTCAAGCCACAGGATTGTTCACACACTGTATTGAACATCCTGAGACCACAGGAGTATTCAAACACAGTATTGAACATCCTAAGGCCACAGGATTATTCACACATAGTATTGACCAGCATACGGCCACAGGATTAATGAACACACTGTGTTGACCATTTACAGGTCACAGAAATATTCGCACCCAGTATTGACCATCCTCAAGCCACAGGATTATTCCCACACAGTATTGACCATCCTCATGCGAAAAGGATTATTCACACAGTATTGACGAGTCACAGGCCACAGGATTATTCCCATACATTATTGACTATTCCAAAGCCGCAGGATTATTCACACACAGTATGGCTGTCCTCAGGCAACATAATTTTTCACACATTGTATGACTATTCTCAGGCCACAGGATTATTCCCTCACTGTATTGAATATGCTCGGGCAGCAAAATATTTAACACACACAGTATTGACCATTCTCAGTCCACATGATTATTCACACACAGTGTTGACCACCATACGGCCACAGTATTAATAAACGCACTGTTTTTATCATTGACACATCACATGATTATTTCCACGCAGTATTAACGATTCTCAGGCCACAGAAATGTTCACACACAGTATTGACCATTCACAGGGCATAGGATTATTCACACATAGTATTGACTAGCACACGGCCACAGGATTAATGAACACACTGTCTTGATCATTTACAGGTCACAGGATCATTCCCACTGGAAGAGGAAAATTTACACAAAGTATCACCATGCTCAGGCCATGGATCATTCACACACAGTATTGACAATCCTCAAGCCACAGGATTTTTCCTACACAGTATTGACCATCCACAGGCACCAGGATTATTCTCACACAGTATTGAACATTCTCAGGCCACAGGATTATTCACACACAGTATTGACAATTCTACGTCTACAGGATTACTCACACACAGTATTGACCATTCACAGTCCACAGGATTATTCACACACAGTATTGACAATCCTCGGGTAGCAAAATTATTCACACACATTATTGACCAGCCTCAGGCCACAGGATTATTTACACACTGTGTTGACAGTACAGAGGCCACAGGAGTATTCACACACAATATTCCACATTCTCAGCCCACAGGATTATTCCCACACAGTACTGACGATTCACAGCCTATAGCATTATTCAGACACAGTATTGACTGCTCTCAGGCCACATTATTATTCACAGACAGTATTGATCATCCTCAGGTCAAGGGTTATTCATACACAGTATTGACCATCTTAAGGACATAAGATCATTCACACACTGTATTGACCAACCGGAGGCCACAGGTTTAATGAACACATTCTCTTTACCAATTAACAGGTCACAGGAATATTCCCACACAGTATTGACAATCCACAGGGCACAGGATTATTCACACACAGTATTGAATATCCTCAAATTCAGGATTACTCTGACACACTACTGACCATTCACAGCCATGATTATATTGAATGGCGGTGCAGGCTCGAAGGGCTGAATGGCCTACTCCTGCACCTATTGTCTATTGTCTAATGTCAGTCCACAGGATTGTTCACACATAGTATTGTTCATCCACAGTCCAAGGATTAGTCAAACACAGTATTGACTAACTTCAGGCCACAGGTTTATTCACACACTGTATTGACTAAAAACAAGCTACTGGAGTATTCACACACACAATGTTCAATATTCTCAGCCAACAGGATTATTCAGATACAGTATTGACCAGCATACGGCTACAGGATTAATGCACACACTGTCTTGTTCATTTACACGTCACAGGATTATTCCCACACAATATTGACGATTCTCAGGCCACAGCAATATTCACACACAGTATTGACCATTCACAGGGCACAGGTTTATTCACACACAGCATTGACTAGCACATGAATTAATGAATACTCTGTCTTCAACATTTCCAGGTCACAGGATTATTCCCACATAGTACTGACCCTCCTGAAGTCACAGAATTATTTACACACAGTATTGACCATCCTTAGGCCATGAATTATCCACACAACGTATTACAATCCTCAAGCCACAGGATTTTTCCTACACAGTATTGATCATCCTTAGGCAACAGGATTATTCTCACACTATATTGACCATTCTCAGGCCACTGGATTATTAATAAATGGTATTGAACAACCTCAGGCAACACGACTGTTCACACACTGTATTGATCATCCTCAGGCCAAGGGTTATTCACGCACAGTGGGGAAAGTGAGGTCTGCAGATGCTGGAGATCAAAGTTGAAACTTTATTGCTGGAACAGCACAGCAGGTCAGGCAGCATCCAGGGAACAGGAGATTCGACGTTTCGGGCACAGGCCCTTCTTCAGGATTCCTGAAGAAGGGCCTGTGCCCGAAACGTCGAATCTCCTGTTCCCTGGATGCTGCCTGACCTGCTGTGCTGTTCCAGCAATAAAGTTTCAACCTTATTCACGCACAGTATTGACCATCCTCAGGACACAGTATTATTTGCAAACAATATTGACCATGCACAGGCCATGATAGGGAGGGAAATTGGAGGGAGGGAATCAACCAGCTGCTCATCCAAAACCACCACATCAGTGGCCACAGGATTTTTCATTGACCATCCTCAGACCATAGGATTATTCACACACATGTACTGACCATCCTCAGCCCACAGGAGCATTTACATAAAGCATTTACGAATTACAGGCCAGAGGATAATTCACACACTGTACTGACTGTCCTCAGGACACAGGATTATTTACAGATAGTATTGACAACCCTCAGGTCACAGGATTATTCACAGTTTTGAGCATGCATAGCGCACAGGATTATTCATACTCTATATTGACCATGCACTGGCCACAGTATAATTAACAAACAGAAATGACCATGCAGAGACCACAGATTATTAACAGATTATTGACCATCCACAGGCCACATTATTACTCACACACAGTATTGACGATTCACAGGCCACAAGTTTATCAACACACAGTATTGCCCATTCATAGGTCTCAGGATTATTAACACACAGTATTGAACAACCTCAGGCAACAGGATTATTCACACACTGCATTGACCATCCTCAGGCCACAGGAGTATCCACACACAGTATTGAATATCCTCAAGGCACAGGATTATTCCCGCACAGTATTGAGTATTTTCAGGGCACAGTCTTATTACCACACAGCATTGACCATCATCAGGCCACCGGATTAGTCACACACATTATTGAACATCCTCAAGCAACAGGATTATCCACACACAATATTGACCATCCTCGGGTCACAGAATTTCTCACACACTGTATTGACCAGCCTATGGCCACAGGATTTTTGAACACACTGTCTTGAACATTTACAGGTCACAGGATTACCCACACACAGTATTGACTACCCTCAGGCCACGGGATTATTTCCACACAGTATTGACTACACTCAGGCCACATGTTTATTCATGCAGAGTATTGAGCGGTCACAGTACACAGAATTATTCACACTCAGTATTGACCATCCTTAGGCAAAGGTTTATTCACACACAGTGTTGACGATTCACAGGCTACAGGATTTTTCACACAGAGAATTGACTATCCTCAGGCTACAGGATTATTCACACACAGTATTGACGATTCACAGGCTACAGGGTTTTTCACACAGATCATTGACCATTATCAGTCAGGACGATTATTCACACACAGTATTGACTATCCTCAGGCCACACAATTATTCACACACAGTTTTGACCAATGACAGACCAAACGATTAATTGCACATCATGTTGACCATCCTCAGTCCACAGGATTACACACATACAGTACTGACCATCCAAAGACCACAGGATTATTCACTCACAGTACTGACCATTCACAGCCCACAGATTTATTCATACAAGCATTGACCATTCACAGATAACAGGATTTTCTCACGCAGGATTGAACAACCTCAGGCAACAGGATAATCACACATCGTATTGATCATCCATAGGCTACAGGATTACCCACACACAGTTTTGATCATCCTCAGGCCAAGGGTTATTCACACACAGTACTAATGATTCACATGCCAGAGGATAAGTCACACACAGTATTGTCCAACCTCCGGCCACAGGAATGTTCACAAACAATATTCAACATTCTTAGGACACAGGATTAATCACACATAGTATTGATCACTCCGGCCACAGGATTAATGAACACACTGTTTTGACCACTTACAGGTCACAGGATTATTCACAAACAGTACTCACTATCCTTAGGCCACAGGATATTTCACTCACAGTATTGAGCATTCACAGTGCACAGGATTATTCAACACTTTGTATAGTCCATCCACAGGCCACACTATTATTAACAAACAGTATTGACGGTTCACAAGCCACAGGATTATTCGCACACAGTTTTGACCACCCTCAGGCCAAGGGTTATTCACACACAGTATTGACGATTCACAGGCCAGAGGATTATTCACACATGGTATTGACCATTCACTGTCTAAGGATAATTCACACACAGCATTGACTGTCACAGGCCACAGGTTTATTCACACACAATGTTGAATATCCTCAGGGCACAGGATTATTCAGTATTGACCATCATCAGATCACAAGATTATTCACACACTGTATTAACCAGCCTCCGGCCACAAGATTATTCACAACAGTATTGACCATCCACAGGCCACAGATTATTAACACACAGTATTGACCATTCACAGACCACAGCCTTATTCACACACAGTATTGACTATCCTTAGGCCACTGGATTATTCCCACACTTTATTGACTACTCTCAGGCCACAGGTTTATTTACACAGAGTATTGAGCAGTCACAGTGCACAGGATTATTCACACACAGTATTGACCATCCTCAGGCCATCGTATTATTAACAAACAGAAATGACCATCCTCAGTTCACAGGATTTTTCACACACAGTATTGACCATCCTCAGGCCAAGAGTTATTCACACACAGTATTGATGATTCACAGACCAGAGGATTATTCACACATGGTATTGACCATTCACTGTCCAAGGATAATTCACACACTGTATTGATCAGTCTACGGCCACAGGATTTTTGAATCCACTGCCTTGTCACTTGAAAGGCACAGGATTATTCACACACTGTATTGACCATCCTCAGGCTACAGGATTATTCACACACATTATTGACCATCCTCAGGCCACAGTATTATTCACACACATTATTGACCATCCATAGGCCAAGGGTTATTCACACACGGTATTGACCATTCTCAAGCCAAAGGATTACTTTCACATGTTATTGACCACCATCAGCCCACAAGATTATTCACACACATTATTGACAAACCTTAGGCCACAGGTGTATTCATAAACAGTATCGAGCATTCATAGCTCCCAGGATTATTTACACACAGTATTGACAATCCACAGTCCACAGGATTATTCACACAAGTATCCTCCATCCTCAGGCTGCAGGATTATTCGCACACAGTATTGTACATCCTCAGGTCTCAGAATTATTCACACACTGTATTGACCATTCACAGTACAAAGGAATAATTACACATCATGTTGACCATCCTCAGTCCACAGGATTACTCTCACACAGTATTGACCATTGACAGGTAACAAGATTATTCTCACACAGGATTGAACAACCTCAGGCAACAGGATTAATCACACATAGAATTGATCATCCTCAAGCCACAGGATTATTCACACATGGAACTGACCATTCACTGTCCAAAGGATTATTCTCACACAGAATTGACCATCTCAAGTCACCGGATTAGTGGCACACATTATTGAACATCCTCAGGGACCAGGATTCTTCACACGCAATATTGACCATCCTCACGCAAAGAATTATTCACACACAGTATAGACCACCCTACTGCCACAGGATTATTCACACACAGTGTTGACAGTCCGCAGGTCACAGGATTATTTTCACACATTATTGACCAGCCTCCAGCCACAAGATTATTCACTAACAGTATTGACCAACCTCAGGCCACAGGAGTATTCATAAACAGTATTGAGCATTCATAGTTCCCAGGATTATTTAAACACGGTATTGACAATCCACAGTCCACAGAATTATTCACACAAGTAATCTCCATCCTCAGACCGCAGCATTATTCGCACTCAGTATTCTACAGGTTTAGTGACACACATTATTGACCATCCTCAGGCAACAGGATTGTTCTTACACAGTACTGACCATCCTGACGCAACACAATTATTCACACACGGTATTGACCATCCTCAAACCACAAGATTATTTTCACATGGTATTGACAATCATCGGGCTACAGGATTAATCACACATGGTATTGACCAATCACTGTCCAAAGGATTATTCTCACACAGTATTGACCATCCTCAGGCAACAGGAGTAGTTCACAGAGTATTCATCAACTCAGGCAACAGTATTATTCACAGGCAGTATTGACCATCCTCAGGCCACAGGATTATTCACACACATTATTGACCATCCATTGACCATGATTCACACACACAGTATTGAACAACCTCAGGCAACAGGATTAATCACACATGGAACTGACCATTCACTGTCCAAAGGATTATTCACACACTGTATTGAACATCCACAAACCACCGGATTAGTGGCACACATTACTGAACATCCTCAGGGACCAGGATTATTCACACACACTATTGACCATACCTAGGCAAAGGTTTATTCTCACACAGTATTGACGATTCACAGGCTACAGGGTTTTTCACACAGATCACTGACCATCATCAGTCCGGACGATTATTCACACACAGTATTGACTATCCTCAGGCCACAGAATTATTCACACACAGTATTAACCATTGACAGTCCAAAGGATTAATTGCACATCATGTTGACCATCCTCAGTCCACAGGATTACTCACATACAGTACTGACCATCTGAAGACCACAGGATTATTCACTCACAGTATTGACCATTCACAGCCCACAGAATTATTCACACAAGCATTGACCATTCACAGATAACAGGATTATTCTCACACAGGATTGAACAACATAGAACATAGAACATAGAACAATACAGCACAGAACAGGCCCTTCGGCCCACGATGTTGTGCCGAACTTCTAACCTGGATTAAGTACCCATCCATGTACCTATCCAAATGCCACTTAAAGGTCGCCAATGATTCCGACTCTACCACTCCCACGGGCAGCGCATTCCATGCCCCCACCACTCTCTGGGTAAAGAACCCACCCCTGACATCTCCCCTATACCTTCCACCCTTCACCTTAAATTTATGTCCCCTTGTAACACTCTGTTGTACCCGGGGTAAAAGTTTCTGACTGTCTACTCTATCTATTCCTCTGATCATCTTATAAACCTCTATCAAGTCACCCCTCATCCTTCGCCGTTCCAACGAGAAAAGGCCGAGAACTCTCAACCTATCCTCGTACGACTTCCTCTCCATTCCAGGCAACATCCTGGTAAATCTTCTCTGCACCCTCTCCAAAGCTTCCACATCTTTCCTAAAGTGAGGCGACCAGAACTGCACACAGTACTCCAACTGTGGCCTAACCAAAGTCCTGTACAGCTGCAACATCAAGAAACAAGGGTTCGGCCACCTCAGGCAACAGGATTAATCACACATCGTATTGATTATCCATAGGCTACAGGATTACCCACACACAGTTTTGATCATCCTCAGGCCAAGGGTTATTCACACACAGTACGAATGATTCACATGCCAGAGGATTAGTCACACACAGTATTGTCCAACCTCCGGCCACAGGAATGTTCACAAACAATATTCAACATTCTTAGGACACAGGATTAATCACACATAGTATTGATCACTCCGGCCACAGGATTAATGAACACACTGTTTTGACCACTTACAGGTCACAGGATTATTCACAAACAGTACTCATTATCCTTAGGCCACAGGATATTTCACACACAGTATTCAGCATTCACAGTGCACAGGATTATTCAACACTTTGTATAGTCCATCCACAGGCCACACTATTATTAACAAACAGTATTGACGGTTCACAGGCCACAGGATTATTCGCACACAGTATTGACCATCCTCAGGCCAAGAGTTATTCACACACAGTATTGATGATTCACAGGCCAGAGGATTATTCACACATAGTATTGACCATTCACTGTCCAAGGATAATTCACACACAGTATTGACGTTCACAGGCCACAGGATTATTCGCACACAGTATTGTACATCCTCAGGCCTCAGAATTATTCACACACTGTATTGACCAGTCTACTGCCACAGGATTTTTGAATCCACTGCCTTGTCACTTGAAAGGCACAGGATTATTCACACACATTATTGACCATCCTCAGGCCACAGGATTATTCACACACATTATTGACCATCCATAGGCCAAGGGTTATTCACACACGGTATTGACCATTCTCAAGCCAGAGGATTACTTTCATATGTTATTGACCACCATCAGCCCACAAGATTATTCACACACATTATTGACAAACCTTAGACCACAGGTGTATTCATAAACAGTATCGAGCATTCATAGCTCCCAGGATTATTTACACACAGTATTGACAATCCACAGTCCACAGGATTATTCACACAAGTATCCTCCATCCTCAGGCTGCAGGATTATTCGCACACAGTATTGTACATCCTCAGGTCTCAGAATTTTTCACACACTGTATTGACCATTCACAGTACAAAGGAATAATTACACATCATGTTGACCATCCTCAGTCCACAGGATTACTCTCACACAGTATTGACCATCCGTAGACCACAGGATTATTCACTCACAGTATTGATCATTCACAGGTAACAAGATTATTCTCACACAGGATTGAACAACCTCAGGCAACAGGATTAATCACACATAGAGTTGATCATCCTCAAGCCACAGAATTATTCACACGTGGAACTGACCATTCACTGTCCAAAGGATTGTTCTCACACAGTATTGACCATCTCAAGTCACCGGATTAGTGGCACACATTATTGAACATCCTCAGGCAACAGGATTATTCACACGCAATATTGACCATCCTCACGCAAAGAATTATTCACACACAGTATAGACCACCCTACTGCCACAGGATTATTCACACACAGTGTTGACAGTCCGCAGGCCACAGGATTATTTTCACACATTATTGACCAGCCTCCAGCCACAAGATTATTCACTCACAGTATTGACCAACCTCAGGCCACAGGAGTATTCATAAACAGTATTGAGCATTCATAGTTCTCAGGATTATTTAAACACGGTATTGACAATCCACAGTCCACAGAATTATTCACACAAGTATTCTCCATCCTCAGACCGCAGCATTATTTGCACTCAGTATTCTACAGGTTTATTGACACACATTATTGACCATCCTCAGGCAACAGGATTATTCTCACACAGTACTGACCATCCTGACGCAACACAGGAAGCTGATGTGCTGAAAATTTTGTCAAACATTAAGATTGACAAGTCGCCAGGCCTGGACCAGATTTGTCCTCGACTGCTTTGGGAAACGAGAAATGCAATTGCTTCGCCACTTGCGAAGATCTTTGCATCCTCGCTCTCCACTGGAGTCGTACCTGAGGACTGGAGAGAGGCAAATGTAATTCCTCTCTTAAGAAAGGAAATAGGGAAATCCACAACAATTACAGACCAGTAAGTCTCACGTCTGTCGTCTGCAAGGTGTTAGAAAGGATTCTGAGGGATAGGATTTATGACCATCTGGAAGAGCATGGCTTGATTAAATGCAGTCAACACGGCTTTGTAAGGGGTAGGTCATGTCTCACAAACCTTATCGAGTTTTTTGAGGATGTGACTAGAAAAGTTGATGAGGGTCGAGCTGTGGATATGGTGTATATGGACTTCAGCAAGGCATTTGATAAGGTTCCCCCTGGTAGGCTCATTCAGAAGGTCAGGAGAAATGGGATACAGGGGAACTTAGCTATCTGGGTACAGAATTAGCTGGCCAACAGAAGACAGCGAGTGGTCGTAGACGGAAAATATTCTGCCTGGAAGTCTGTGGTGAGTGGTGTTCCACAGAGATCTGTCCTTGGGCCTCTACTGTTTGTAATTTTTATTAATGACTTAGATGAGAGGAACTGCAAAGTGCTCAGAAAAGATTGACAAGATGTTGCCAGGATTGTTGCTGGGGTTATATTCCCTGGAGCATCGGAGACTGAGGGGTGACCTGACAGACGTTTATATAAACATGAGGGGTATGGATAGGGTAAACATTCAAGGTCTTTTCCCAGGGATTGGGTAGTCCAAACCTAGAAGGCATAAGTTTAAGTTTAGAGGGGAAAGATTTAAAAGGGACCGAAGGAACAGTTTTTTCATGCATAAGGTGATGCATGTATGAAATGAACTGAGAGAGAATGTAACAGATACTGATACTATGACAACATTTAAAAAATATCTGGATGGGAATATGAATTGTAATGGTTTAGTGGTACGTGGGCCAAATGCTGGTAAATGAGATGGATTTGTTTAGATCTTCTGGTCAGCATGGACGAGTGGGACCGAAGGGTCTGTTTCCATGCTGTACATCTCTATGCCTTGAAAAGAGTGCATGCTATAGAAGAGGTGGTGATGGGAGCTTTATAACACAAAGGTATGGAAAGTCCCAGGACCTGATTAACTGTAAGACAGGCGATGCTAAGGAAGAAATTGTGGAGCCCCGAGCAAAGGTATTTGTACCATTGACAGCCACGTGAGATGGGCTGGAAGTTTGGAGGGTGGAATAGTTGACAGTGAAGGAGGTTTTCTAAGATTACAAAGGGATCTTGATGAGTGAATGGGCTGAAAAACTGTAGAAGGAATTCAATTTGAATAAATGCAACCTAATAAATTTGGTAAAACAATCAAGGGTAGAGCTTATATAATTAATGTTAGGGCCTCGGTTAGTGTTTCAGAGCAGAGCAACCTCTGGGTACATAATTCTTGAAGTTTGCAACACAGGATGGAGAAGGCAGTGCTTGGCATGATTGACTATTGCTCAGTCCATTGAGTGTAGGATTTGGGACGTCATGTTGAGATTATACCGATATTGGTGAGGCCTCTTCTGAAACACTCTTGTCCAGTTCTGGTCACCCAGTTATAGGGAGGATATTATTCTGCTGCAAGGGGTTCAGAAGTGATATACCAGGATGTTGCTGGGTATGGAAGGTTTGAGATGTGAAAAATGGCAGGATATGCTGACTCGTTTTTCACAGGAGCCTGGAGATTGAGAGATGACCTTATAGAAGTTTATAAGATAATGAGAGATATAGATAGAGTTAACGGTCGCTGCATTTTCCCCAGGATGGGGGAGTCTCAAGAGAAGGGGCCACATTTTTAAGGTTAGGGGAGAGAGATCTTCAAAAGAATGACATGAGGGTCAAATTGTTACACAGAGGGTGGATTGAGTGTGGAATGAACCTCTTGAGGAAGGGGTGGATGTGGGTACAATAACAACGTTTTTCAGACATTTTGATAAGTACGTGAATAGGACACATTTGGAGGGATATGGGCCAGCAACAGGCAGCTGGGATGGGTTTAGTTTGAGATTATGTTTTCTACCAACTGTAGGGTCTGTTTCCATGCTGTACAACTATGACAAGAATATAGTTTTGGTCCATTTTTTGAGAAACACGTTGATGGAATGCTAGGGAACTAAAGACCAATTAGCCAGATGTCAGTGATGGGTAGGTTGTGGAAGTGATTCTGCCAGGCAGGAGTTACATGCATTTGCAAAGGCAAGGATTGATGAAAGCTAGTCAGTACACAGTCAGGTCTCACTAACTTTGTGCGTACAAAGTCAGGTCTCACTAACTTGATTGCTTTTGTTGAAGTGGTGACCATACATTGTCTTCACTAAAGTCAGCAAGACCTTTGACAGGGTTTAGCATGATATACTGGTTCAGATGGGATCACATGGGATCAGGGAGAGCTAGCCAACTGGATACAAAATTGGCTTGACAGTTGGAGACAGAGGGTGGTGGAAGGGGATTGTTGCTCAAACTGGAGGCCTGTGACCAGCGGTGTGCTATAAGGATCGGGGCTGGATCCACTGATATGTGTCATCTACATAAACGATTTGATTGAGAATATAGGAGTCATTGTTAGTAAATTTGCAGATGATCAAATTAATAGCATCGTGCAGTGAATATGGTTATCAAAGGGGCTCTTGAACAACGGGGCCAGTGGACCAAGGAATGAAAGATGCAGTTGACGTATGGTGTTGGGTTTTGTTGAGACAAACCAGGGAAGACTAACACAGTTAATGGTTTGGTCCTGGATAGTGTTGTCGAACAGAGAGAGACCAAGGGGTGCAGTTACATTGTTCCTTGGAAGTGACATTGCAGTTGGACAGGGTAGTGAAAGCAGTATTTGACGCACTTTCCTTCATTGTCCAGAGCGTCGATATGAATTGGAGACATTTGTAACATTGTCCTAAATATTTGCCTTAGGCAGAGGAGGCTACGGATTGACCTTCTCAAGGTTTATAAAACCATGCGGGGCCTCAGTAAGGTGAAAAGCCAAGGGTAGGTGAGTCCAAAGCTAGAGGGTATAAACAGGGGGTGAGAGAGCAAGGATTTAAAGAGGGAGCTGAGCAGCAACATTGGCCACAGAGGATGGTGCATAGACGGAACGGGCCGCCAGAGGAAATGGGAGAAACGTGTACAATTACAACATGGAAAAGACATTTGGGGAGATACATGGAGAGGAGAAGGTTTGAAGAGATAAGGGCCAAACACAGGCATATGCGACACATTTAGTATAAGAATCATGGTCAGCATTGATGAGTTGGAGTGAAGGTTCTGTTTCCGTGCTACATGACTCTGTATCCAGTTAAAGAGGAGGAGACTACTGAGATAAGGCATGTTGTAGACACTGAAGCAAGCTACAGCGATAGGGATGGTAGGCTGGAATGCAGTACGTTTCAAATTAGTGAAGTGACTATAAGGAAGGGAGGAGGTTACAAAGATAGCAACTGTTATAGGATTTAAAAAATTATTGAAGACATTGGTCACCAAGATATGACATAGATTCAGTGTTGCAGTGTAGTTAGTCTTAGTACAACAGACCTTACATTATGGGCCGTGATTGAGCCTGGGGTATGTCTGTATCTATGTCATGTCTTGTTAGCTGATGTTTGGAGCCCTCTCATTGCTCTCTGCCCTGTGCACTGTGAGTAATCTTACCTCACTCCAGGATTTATTGAAGGCTCCAGATCCCCCTGCTCTTTGTCTCTCTGGCTGACCAACCATCTTCAATGTGATGATTGACGAGACACCCAGCAGTTGGGAAGTCTATGGAGTCAGGACCTTCCTGAGTACGTGTAGGAGACAGACAGATAGACAGAATGGAAAATTAGACTAATGCTGTGAGGGTGACACATGGAAAATGGCACTGTATCACACAGAGATCTGGAAAATCTCAGTTTCCATCCCTGGCCTGTGCTGCTGCATCTCTCTGAAGTGGGGAATTCTGTTGGCTCAGTATCTGGAGATCCTGAGCGAGAGACACTGACAGAGGCAGCAATTATACCCACACAGTGAGGGATACCACATGGAAAGAGACTGAGTGATATCACCAAAGTGCAGCAAGTTATCAAGATCAAACAATTGTGTTGGAAGAACGGGTTTAGCTTCATGATGCACTGGCGTCAGTGTTCAGGGATGGGCAACCATCGAGCAGGTGAAGTGATGGCCGAGTGATGTAACTGCTCGAGCATGAATCCAAAACCTCAGCTAATGTACAGGGGAGAAAGGTTTGAATCCCACCGTCAGAAATGGTAGAATTTGAAATCAATAATTTTAAAAATAGTAATTAACAATCCACATGTAAGTATGAGACCATTGCTGATGTACAAAAAACCCAAACACTTGTCCTTCAGAGATGGACATCTACATATCCTGACGTGGTCTGCACTACACAACCACAACAAAGTGTTTGCCTCTCAATGACCCTCTGAAATGGCCAAGCAAGGGCATTTACTCAGCTCAAGGGCAGCTAGGGCTGGGCAAGAAAGGCTGGTCAGCCAGAGACACCCACATCCCATACCTGTCGGTAGGTTTATGGACAGGGCTTTAAACTGACAGAGTGGATGCAGGGACAGGGTTCAGGTGAAAGGAGCTTTCCAAATCCAAAGAGAAAATGTGAAGCATCGGAACAGCATGGGAATTTTTCTGAAGACAAGCAGAAAGGAACCGAAAGGGACAGAGTTTAACTTAGCCTGTACGCAGCGAATAGGTATGTGACAGGACATTGTGGGCAAGAGTAAATTATGTCTTATTTTCACATGGACAAGGTCTCTGCAATAAGGTAGATGGATTTGTGACACAGAGATAAAAGAAATTTAGACACCAGGGAGACATGGTTACAGGGCGAACAAAAGGTGAACATAAGTATTAAATAGCTCACAACCTTGCGGAAATACAGGCAAAATGCGCAACGAGAACTATAATGGATAACAAAGGCATTACAGAGAAAGCATTTGGCCGCAGATCATGAAGTAGAGTCGGAATGTAAATTCTGGCTACTACTTGCCAAGGACAGAATAAGTAGAACATTTTTAGCCACCGAACAGCATTTCATTGCACATCACTGCATTAAACAGGAATGAATTGGAATTTTTTAACAAAGATATTGTGATAATTTTGGGAAACTTCAATATTCGCATAATCTGGGACAATCACACTGACAACAGTGATAGTGGAAGGGGAGTACAGATAATTTTTTTACAGTGTTTCTTTGAACAACACATTGTACTAACTGGCTGGGGACATAACTATGTCAGATCGATGGTTGTGTGATGAAACTTAGTGAATGAGTAATCTCACCTGGAGAGATCCTCTGGGAAATTGTGATAAAGTGCAGTTTAAAGAAGTATAAAGTTTTAGAGTGAATCACAGAAAGGACAAATTACAATGAAAAACGAAAATAGCCAATTGCGTAAATTTGACAAGAGAAGTGACCAAGGTAAACAGGCTAAACAGACTGGAACATGTATCTGTAAATCAACAGTGGAAACATTAGAAGGAACAGTGTGAGTTACTCAAAAAAAGTACATTCCTTCGAAACAGACAAAACCTCAACAAGAAACACACTCCTGTCCCTCACTCAGGACAAAATGGATCATATTAGATTATGAGGCAAACAAGATCAGCAAAACGTGCTTAAAATCCAGAAGTGAGAGCGTGCTTTAAGAGTAAGTTTTAAAGGAATCGCAAAGGGTCTGCTCGCAGAAGGAGGGCAGGTGGAACGTGAATCATTGTCAGGGTTTAATGACGTGACAGGAACAGAGAGAGATGAAGATGCTGGTGGTGGTGAGAGTGTTACAGAGAGTGGCCAGGACCTGAACGGTGTTACAAAGCCAGTACGGATTGCTGCAGCTGGAGGGGTTTACAAAGATAGGGAGGGAAATTGGAGGGAGGGGGATCAACCAGCTGCTCATCCAAAATCACCACATCAGTGGCCACAGGATTTTTCATACACACTATTGACCATCCTCAGGCCATAGGATTATTCACACACATGTACTGACCATCCTCAGCCCACAGGAGCATTTACGAATTACAGGCCAGAGGATAATTCACACACTGTACTGACCGTCCTCAGGACACAGGATTATTCACAGATAGTATTGACAACCCTCAGGTCACAGGATTATTCACACAGTTTTGAGCATGCACAGCGCACAGGATTATTCATACTCTGTATTGACCATGCACAGGCCACAGTATAATTAACAAACAGAAATGACCATGCAGAGACCTCAGATTATTAACACACAGCATTGACCATCCACAGGCCACATTATTACTCACACACAGTATTGACTATTTTCAGGGCACAGTCTTATTACCACACAGCATTGACCATCATCAGACCACCGGATTAGTCACACACATTATTGAACATCCTCAAGCAACAGGATTATCCACACACAATATTGACCATCCTCGGGTCACAGGATTTCTCACACACTGTATTGACCAGCCTATGGCCACTGGAGTTTTGAACACACAGTCTTGAACATTTACAGGTCACAGGATTACCCACACACAGTATTGACTACCCTCAGGACACAGGATAATTCACACACAGCATTGACCATTCACAGGATGCAGTTTTATTAACAAACTGTATTGACTATGCACAGGCCACAGATTATTAACACATAGTAGTGACCATTCAATGGCCACAGCCTTATTCCCGCACAGAATTGACTATCCTCAGGCCACGGGATTATTCCCACACAGTATTGACGACACTCAGGCCACATGTTTATTCACGCAGAGTATTGAGCGGTCACAGTCCACAGAATTATTCACACTCAGTATTGACCATCCTTAGGCAAAGGTTGATTCACACACAGTGTTGACGATTCACAGGCTACAGGATTATTCACACACAGTATTGAGCATCATTAGTCTGGACGATTATTCACACACAGTATTGACTATCCTCAGGCTACAGGATTATTCACACACAGTATTGACCATCCCTCGGCAAAAGTTTATTCACACACAGTATTAACCATTGACAGTCCAAAGGATTAATTGCACATCATGTTGACCATTCTCAGTCCACAGGATTACTCACATACAGTACTGACCATCCGAAGACCACAGGATTATTCACTCACAGTATTGACCATTCACAGCCCACAGGATTATTCACACTAGCATTGACCATTCACAGATAACAGGATTATTCTCACACAGGATTGAACAACCTCAGGCAACAGGATTAATCACACATCGTATTGATCATCCATAGGCTACAGGATTACCCACACACAGTTTTGATCATCCTCAGGCCAAGGGTTATTCACACACAGTACGAATGATTCACATGACAGAGGATTAGTCACACACAGTATTGTTCAACCTCCGGCCACAGGAATGTTCACAAACAATATTCAACATTCTTAGGACACAGGATTAATCACACATAGTATTGATCACTCCGGCCACAGGATTAATGAACACACTGTTTTGACCACTTACAGGTCACAGGATTATTCACAAACAGTACTCACTATCCTTAGGCCACAGGATATTTCACACACAGTATTGAGCATTCACAGTGCACAGGATTATTCAACACTTTGTATAGTCCATCCATAGGCCACACTATTATTAACAAACAGTATTGACGGTTCACAGGCCACAGGATTATTCGCACACAGTATTGACCATCCTCAGGCCAAGAGTTATTCACACACAGTATTGATGATTCACAGGCCAGTGGATTATTCACACATGGTATTGACCATTCACTGTCCAAGGATAATTCACACACAGTATTGACGTTCACAGGCCACAGGATTATTCGCACACAGTATTGTACATCCTCAGGCCTCAGAATTATTCACACACTGTATTGACCAGTCTACGGCCACAGGATTTTTGAATCCACTGCCTTGTCACTTGAAAGGCACAGGATTATTCACACACATTATTGACCATCCTCAGGCCACAGAATTATTCACACACATTATTGACCATCCATAGGCCAAGGGTTATTCACACACGGTATTGAACATTCTCAAGCCAGAGGATTACTTTCACATGTTATTGACCACCATCAGCCCACAAGATTATTCACACACATTATTGACAAACCTTAGGCCACAGGTGTATTCATAAACAGTATCGAGCATTCATAGCTCCCAGGATTATTTACACACAGTATTGACAATCCACAGTCCACAGAATTATTCACACAAGTATTCTCCATCCTCAGACCGCAGCATTATTCGCACTCAGTATTCTACAGGTTTATTGACACACATTATTGACCATCCTCAGGCAACAGGATTATTCTCACACAGTACTGACCATCTTGACGCAACACAATTATTCACACACGGTATTGACCATCCTCAAACCACAAATTATTTTCACATGGTATTGACAATCATCGGGCTACAGGATTAATCACACATGGTATTGACCAATCACTGTCCAAAGGATTATTCTCACACAGTATTGACCATCCTCAGGCAACAGGAGTAGTTCACAGAGTATTCATCAACTCAGGCAACAGGATTATTCACATGCAGTATTGACCATCCTCAGGCCACAGGATTATTCACACGCAGTATTGACCATTTCCAGGCCACAGCATGATTCACACACACAGTATTGAACAACCTCAGGCAACAGGATTAATCACACATGGACCTGACCATTCACGGTCCAAAGGATTATTCACACACTGTATTGAACATCCTCAAACCACTGGATTAGTGGCACACATTACTGAACATCCTCAGGGACCAGGATTATTCACACACAATATTGACCATCCCCACGCAAAGAAGTATTCACATATAGTATAGACCACCCTACTGCCACAGGATTATTCACGCACAGTATTGACATTCCGCAGGCACAGGATTATTTTCACACATTATTGACCAGCCTCCAGCCACAAGATTATTCACTCAAAGTATTGACCAACCTCAGGCCACAGGAGCATTCATAAACCTCAGGCCACAGGAGTATTCATAAACAATATTGACAATCGACAGTCCACAGGATTATTCACACAAAGTATTGACCATCCTCAGGCCAAAGATAATTCACACACAGTATTGACCATTCACGGGTCAGAGGTTTATTCACACGTGGTATTGACCATTCACTGTCCAAGGATAATTCACACACAGCATTGACCGTCACAGGCCACAGATTTATTCACACACAATATTGAACATCCTCAGGGCACAGGATTGTTCAGTATTGACCATCATCAGACCACAAGATTATTCACACACTGTATTAACCAGCCTCCGGCCACAAGATTATTCACAACAGTATTGACCATGCACAATTCACAGACTATTCCCACACAGTATTGACCATTCACAGGGCACAGGATTATTCACACACAGCATTGACTAGCACATGGCCACAGGATTAACGAACACTCTGTCTTCAACATTTGCAAGTCACAGGATTATTCCCACATAGTATTGACAATTCTCAGACCACATCTTTATTCACACATAGTATTGACCAGCCTCCGGCCACAGGATTAATGAACACATTGTCTAGACCATTTACAGGTCACAAGATTATTCCCACACAGTATTGACCATCCTCAAGCCACGGGATTGTTCACACACACAGTATTGACCATCCTCAGGCCATGGATTTTTCACACGCAATATTGACAATCCTCACACCACAGGATTAATCACACACTGTATTTAACATCCTCAGGCCACTGGATTATTTACACATAGTATTGACAGTATACAGACCGCAGGATTACTCACAAACAGTATTCACAATTCACATGCCACAGGATTATTCGCACACTGCATTGAACATTCTCAGGCCACTGGATTATTCACACACAGTACTGACCATCCTCAGGACACACTAGTATTCACACACAATATTCAGTGTATCCCAGCCCACAGCATTATTCACACACAGTATTAATTGGAACACGGCCACAGGATTAATGAACACACTGTCTTAACCATTTACATGGTCACAGAATTACTTCCACAAAATATTAACTATCTTCAAGCCACAGGATTGTTCACACACAGTATTGAACATCCTGAGACCACAGGAGTATTCACACACTGTATTGACCATTCTCAGGCCACAGGATTAGTCCCACACAGTATTGAACATCCTCAAGCCACAGGATTATTCACACATCGTATTGACCAGCATACGGCCACAGGATTAATGAACACACTGTCTTGACCATTTACAGGTCACAGAAATATTCGCACCCAGTATTGACCATCCTCAAGCCACAGGATTGTTCACACTCAGTATTGACAATCCTCAGGACACAGAATTATTCTCACACAGTATTGACCATCCTCAGGCCACAGGATTGTTCACACACAGTATTGCCCATTCTCAGGCCACAGGACTAATCACACACGCTATTGACTATCCTCAGGGCACATGATTATTTTTACACTGTATTGACCATCATCCGGCTCCAGGAATATTCACTCACAGCCGTGACAATTCTCAAATTACAGAATTGTTCACACACAGTATTGGCGATTCACAGGCCAGAGCATTATGCATACATGGTATTGATCATTCACTGTCCAAAGGATTATTCCCACACAGTATTGACCATCCTCATGCCAAAGGATTATTCACACACGGTATTAACGAGTCACAGGCCACAGGATTATACCCATACATTATTGACTATTCTAAAGCCACAGGATTATTCACACACATTATGGCTGTCCTCAGGCAACGTAATTTTTCACACAATGTATGGAGCATTCTCAGGCCACAGGATTATTCCCTCACTGTATTGAATATCCTTGGGCAGCAGAATATTTAACACACACAGTATTGACTATCCTTCGGCCCAACGGTTATTCCCACACAGTATTGACCATCCTCATTGAAGAGGAAAATTTACACAAAGTATCACCATGCTCAGGCCATGAAACATTCACACACTGTATTGACCAACCGGAGGCCACAGGTTTAATGAACACATTCTCTTTACCAATTAACAGGTCACAGGAATATTCCACACAGTACTGACAATCCACAGGGCTCAGGATTATTCACACACAGTATTGAACATCCTCAAGTTCAGGATTACTCTGACACACTACTGACCATTCACAGTCCACAGGATTGTTCACACATAGTATCGTTCATACTCAGTCCAAGGATTAGTCAAACACAGTATTGATGATTCACAGGCCACAGGTGTATTCACACACTGTATTGACTAAACACAAGATACTGGAGTATTCACACACAATGTTCAATATCCTCAGCCAACAGGATTATTCAGATACAGTATTGACCAGCATATGGCCACAGAATTAATGCACACACTGTCTTGTTCATTTACACGTCACAGGATTATTCCCACAAAATATTGACGATTCTCAGGCCACAGCAATATTCACACACAGTATTTACCATTCACAGGGCACAGGTTTATTCACACACAGCATTGACTAGCACATGGCCACAGAATTAATGAATACTCTGTCTTCAATATTTCCAGGTCACAGGATTATTCCCACATAGTATTGACCCTCCTGAAGTCACAGAATTATTTACACACAGTATTGACCATCCTCAGGCCATGAATTATCCACACAACGTACTGACAATCCTCAAGCCACAGGATTTTTCCTACACAGTATTGATCATCCTTAGGCAACAGGATTATTCTCACACTATATTGATTATTCTCAGGCCATAGGATTATTAATAAATGGTATTGAACAACCTCAGGCAACACGATTGTTCACACACTGTATTGACCATCCTCAGGCCAAGGGTTATTCACGCACAGTATTGACCATGCTCAGGACACAGCATTATTTGCAAACAATATTGACCATGCACAGATTTCTAACACATAGTATTGACCATCCACAGCCCACATGATTATTATCACACAGCATTGACCATCCACAGGCCACATCATTATTCACACACAGTGTTGCCCATCCTTCGGCCAAGGGTTGACTGCCCTCAGTCCACAGGATGATCTACACACTGTATTGAGCATTCACAGTGCACAGGATTATTCACACACAGTATTGACCATTCACAGTCCACAGCATTTTTCACACACAGTATTGACCAACTTCAGGCCACAGGATTATTTTCACACACAGTATTGATCATCCTCAGGCCACAGGATTACTCACACATAGTATTGACCATTCACAGTCCACACCATTATTCCCATCCATGAATGACCATTCTCAGGCCACAGGATTATTCACACACTGTATTGACCATCCTCAGGCTACAGGATTCTTCCCACAGAGAATGGACCGTTCTCAGGCCACAGGACTATTCACTCACTGTATTGAACATCCTCGGGCAGCAAAATATTTTACACACACAGTATTGACTATCCTTTGGCCCAACGGTTATTCCCACACAGTATTGACCATTCTCAGTCCACAGCAATATTCACACACAGTATTGATCATTCACAGGGCACAGGATTATTCACACACAGTATTGACTAGCACACGGCACAGGATCAATGAACACTTTGTCTTGACCATTTACAGGCCACAGGATTGTTCCCACAGAGTATTGACAATCTTCAGGCCGCATGATTATTCACACTCAGCCTACAGCAAGAGAATTAATGAACACACTGTCTTGACCATTTACAGGTCACAGGATTATTCCCACACAGGATTGAACATCCTCAGGCCATGGATTATTCACACACAGTATTGATAACCCTCAAGCCACAGGATCATTCCTACACAGTACTGATCATCCTCAGGCAACAGGATTATTTTCACACAGTATTGACCATTCTCAGCCAAGGGTTATTCACACACAGTATTGATGATTCACAGGCCGCAGGATTGTTCACACACAGTCTTGACCATTCATAGGCCACAGTGTTATTTGCATACAATATTGACATTGCACAGCTCACAGATTATTAACACTCAGTATTGACCATTCTCAGGCCACAGGATTATTCACACACAGTATTGACAATTCTCGGGTAGCAAAATTATTCACACACATTATTGACCAGCCTCAGGCCACAGCATTATTTACACACTGTGTTGACAGTACAGAGGCCACAGGAGTATTCACATACAATATTCAACATTCTCAGCCCACAGGATTATTCCCACACAGTATTGACGAACATACGGCCACAGGATTAATAAACACATTGCCTTGACCATTCAGTACAAACAGTACTGAACATGCACAGGCTAAAGTTTATTAACACCCAGTATTGACCATCCACAGGCCACAGGATTACTATCACACAGCATTAACCATCCACAGCCCACATTATTATTCACTCACAGTGTTGACCATCCTTAGGCAAAGGGTTATACACACACAGTACTGACAATTCACAGCCCATAGCATTATTCACACACAGTATTAACTGCCCTCAGGCCCCATTATTATTCACCATTCTCCGTCCACAGGATTACTCTCACAAAGTATTGATCATCCTCAGGTCAAGGGTTATTCATACACAGTATTGTCAATCCTCAGACCATAAGATCATTCACACACTGTATTGACCAACCGGAGGCCACAGCTCACATTCTCTTTACCAATTAACAGGTCACAGGAATATTCCCACACAGTACTGACATTGCACAGGGCACAGGATTATGCACACACAGTGTTGAACATCCTCAAGTTCAGGATTACTCTGACACACTATTGACCATTCACAGTCCACAGGATTGTTCACACATAGTATTGTTCATATGCAGTCCAAGGATTAGTCAAACACAGTATTGATGATTCACAGGCCAGAGGTTTATTGACACACTGTATTGACTAAACACAAGCCACAGGAGTATTCACACACAATGTTCAATATTCTCAGCCAACAGGATTATTCAGATACAGTATTGACCAGCATACGGCCACAGGATTAATGCACACACAGTCTTGTTCATTTACACGTCACAGGACTATTCCCACACAATATTGACGATTCTCGGGCCACAGCACTATTCACACACAGTATTGACCATTCACAGGGCACAGGTTTATTCACACACAGCATTGACTAGCACATGGCCACAGGATTAATGAATACTCTGTCTTCAACATTTACAAGTCACAGGATTATTCCCACATAGTATTGACCCTCCTGAAGTCACAGGATTATTTACACACAGTATTGACCATGCTCAGGCCATGAATTGTCCACACAACGTATTGACAATCCTCAAGCCACAGGATTTTTCCTACACAGTATTGATCATCCTTAGGCAACAGGATTATTCTCACACTATATTGACCATTCTCAGGCCACTGGATTATTAATAAATGGTATTGAACAACCTCAGGCAACACGATTGTTCACACACTGTATTGACCATCCTCAGGCCAAGGGTTATTCACGCACAGTATTGACCATCCTCAGGACACAGTATTATTTGCAAACTATATTGACCATGCACATGCCACAGATTTTTAACACATAGTATTGACCATCCACAGCCCACATGATTATTATCACACAGCATTGACCATCCACAGGCCACATCATTATTCACACACAGTATTGCGCATCCTTAGGCAAAGGGCTATTCGCACACAGTATTGACCATCCTGAGGCCAAGGGTTATTCACACACAGTATTTACGAATCACGGGCCATAGGATTATTCACACACTATTGAATGCCCTCAGTCCACAGGATTATTTACACACTGTATTGAGCATTCACAGTGCACAGGATTATTCCCACACAGTATTGACCATCCTCAGGCCACAGGATTACTCACACACAGTATTGACCATTCACAGTCCACAGCATTTTTCACACACAGTATTGACCAACTTCAGGCCACAGGATTATTTTCACACACAGTATTGACCAACTTCAGGCCACAGGATTACTCACACACAGTATTGACCATTCACAGTCCACAGCATTATTCACTCACAGTATTGACCATTCACAGTCCACAGCATTTTTCACACACAGAATATGACCACACTCAGGCCACAGGATTATTCACACAAGGTATTGAACATCCTCAGGCCACAGGATTATTCCCACACAGCATTGATCATTATCAGGCCACTGTATTATTCCCATACATGAATGACCATTCTCAGGCCACAGGATTATTCACACACTGTATTGACTATCCTTAGGCCAATGGTTATTCACACACAGTATTTACGATTCACAGGCCATAGTATTATTTACACACAGTATTGACTGCCCTCAAGCCACAGGATTATTCACACTGTGTTGAATATTCACAGTGCACAGGATTATTCACACATAGTACTGAATAATCTCAGGCAACAGGATTAATTACACACAGTATTGACTATCCTCAGGCCACAGGATTATTCACACACAATACTGATGATTCATAGGCCACAGCATTATTCACACACTGTATTGACCAGCCTACTTCCACAGGATTTTTGAACCTACTGCTTTGTCAGTTGACAGGTCACAGGATTATTCACACAAAGTATTGACCATCATCAGGCCAAGGGTAATTCACACAGTATTGACCAACCTACAGACCCAGGAGTAATGAACACACTGTTATGACCATCCTCATGCCACAGGATTATTCACACACCATATTGACACTTCAAAGGCCGGAGGATTATTCACACACAGTATTGACGATTCACAGGCCACAGGATTGGTGACACACATTATTGACCATCCTCAGGTACCAGGATTATTCACACACTGTATTGACCATTATCAGGACACAGGATTATTCATATACAGTATTGACTTACCTCAAGCCACAGGATTTTTCAAACACAGTATTGACGGTCCTCAGGCCACAGGATTATTTTCACAAGGTATTGACCATCATCGGGCCACAGGATTATTCACACACAGCATTGACCATTCTCAGGCCACAAGATGGTGGGCGGCACGGTGGCACAGTGGTTAGCACTGCTGCCTCGCAGCGCCAGAGACCCGGGTTCAATTCCCGCCTCAGGCGACTGACTGTGTGGAGTTTGCACATTCTCCCCGTGTCTGCGTGGGTTTCCTCCGGGTGCTCCGGTTTCCTCCCACAGTCACAAAGATGTGCGGGTCAGGTGAATTGGCCATGTTAAATTGTCCGTAGTGTTAGGTAAGGGGTAAATGTAGGGGTATGGGTGGGTTGCGCTTCAGCGGGTCGGTGTGGACTTGTTGGGCCGAAGGGCCTGTTTCCACACTGTAAAGTAATCTAATCTAATCTAAAGATTATTCCCACACAGTATTGAGCATTCACAGTTCCCAGGATTATTTACACACATTATTGACCATCCTCAGTACACAGGGATACTCAAAAAAAAAATTAAACATTCTCAGGTCACAGGAATACTCAAACACAGTATTGACCACCATTCGGCCACAGGATTAATGAACACACTGTCTTGACCATTTACAGGTCTCAGTTTCATTCATACACAGTTTTGACCATTCTCAGGTCACAGGATTGTTCACACAGTGTATTGATCACCCTCAGACTGCAGGATTATTCACAGACAGTACTCACTATCCTGAGGTCACAGGAGTGTTCACACACAGTAATGACCATCCAAGGGTTATTCACACACAGTATTCAGCATTCACTGCACACAGGATTATTCACACACAGTTTTGACCTTCCTCAGACCAAAGGATTATTCCCATACAGAGGTGACCATCCTTAGGCCATGGGATAATTCCCACAGAGTGCTGGCCATCCTCAGGCCACAGGATTGTTCACAAATAATATTGACCAGCCTTGTGCCGCAGGATTATTCGCACACACCATTCACAGTCCACAGCATTATTCACACACAGCATAGACTGTTAACAGACCACAGGATTATTCACACAGAGCATTGAATAACCCTAGTCAACAGGATTAATCGCACATAGTTTTGACCATTCTCAGGCCGCAGGATTGCTCACACACAGTACTGACCATCCTCAGGCCAAGGGTTATTCACACACAGTATTGACCATTCACGGATCAGAGGATTATTCACATGTGGTATTGACCATTCACTGTCCAAGGATAATTCACACACAGCATTGACCGTCACAGGCCACAGGTTTATTCACACACAATATTGAACATCCTCAGGGCACAGGATTATTCAGTATTGACCATCATCAGACCACAAGATTATTCACAACAGTATTGACCATGCACAAGCCACAGATTATTCCCACACAGTATTGACCATTCACAGGGCACAGGATTATTCACACACAGCATTGACTAGCACATGGCCACAGGATTAATCAACACTCTGTCTTCAACATTTGCAAGTCACAGGATTATTCCCACATAGTATTGACAAGTCTCAGACCACATCTTTATTCACAGATGGTATTGACCAGCCTCCTGCCACAGGATTAATGAACACACTGTCTTGACTATTTACAGGTCACAGGATTATTCCCACACAGTATTGACCATCCTCAAGCCACGGGATTGTTCACACACACAGTATTGACAATCCTCAGGCCACAGGATTATTCACACACTGTATTTAACATCCTCAGGCCACTGGATTATTTACACATAGTATTGACAGTATACAGACCACAGGATTACTCACACACAGTATTCACAATTCACAGGCGACAGGATTACTCAGACACTGTATTCACAATCCTCAGACCACAGGATAATTCGCACACAGTATTGAACATTCTCAGGCCACAGGATTACTCACACACTGTATTCACAATCTTCAGACCACAGGATTATTCGCACACTGCATTGAACATCCTCAGGCTACTGGATTATTCATACACAGTACTGACCATCCTCAGGACACACTAGTATTCACACACAATATTCAATATTCCCAGCCCACAGCATTATTCACACACAATATTAACTATCTTCAAGCCACAGGATTGTTCACACACTGTATTGAACATCCTGAGACCACAGGAGTATTCATACACTGTATTGACCATTCTCAGGCCACAGGATTATTCCCACACAGTATTGAACATCCTCAGGGCACAGGATTATTCACACATAGTATTGACCAGCATACGGCCACAGGATTAATGAACACACTGTCTTGACCATTTACAGGTCACAGAAATATTCGCACACAGTATTGCCCATTCTCAGGCCACAGGAGTAATCACACACGCTATTGACTATCCTCAGGGTACATGATTATTTTCACACTGTATTGACTATCATCATGCTACAGGAATATTCACTCACAGTGGTGACAATTCTCAAATTACAGGATTGTTCACACACAGTATTGGCGATTCACAGGCCAGAGCATTATGCATACATAGTATTGATCATTCACTGTCCAAAGGATTATTCCCACACAGTATTGACCATCCTCATGCCAAAGGATTATTCACACACAGTATTGACGAGTCACAGGCCACTGGATTATTCCCATACATGATTGACTATTCTAAAGAATAACAGGATTATTCACACACAGTATGGCTGTCCTCAGGCAACATAATTTTTCACACATTGTATGACTATTCTCAGGCCACAGGATTATTCCCTCACTGTATTGAATATCCTCGGGCAGCAAAATATTTACCACACACAGTATTGACCATTCTCAGTCCACATAATTATTCACACACAGTATTGACCACCATACGGCCACAGTATTAATGAACGCACTGTTTTTATCATTGACACATCACATGATTATTTCCACGCAGTATTAATGATTCTCAGGCCACAGAAATGTTCACACACAGTATTGACCATTCACAGGGCATAGGATTATTCACACATCATATTGACTAGCACACGGCCACAGGATTAATGAACACTCAGTCTTTTGCAGGTCACAGGATTGTTCCAACATAGAATTCCCAATCCTCAGGCTACATGATTATTCACACACAGTATTGACCAGCCTACCGCCACAGGATTAATGAACACACTGTCTTGATCATTTACAGGTCACAGGATTATTCCCACACAGTACTGACCATCTTCATGGAAGAGGAAAATTTACACAAAGTATCACCATGCTCAGGCCATGGATCATTCACACACAGTATTGACAATCCTCAAGCCACAGGATTTTTCCTACACAGTATTGACCATCCACAGGCACCAGGATTATTCTCACACAGTATTGAACATCCTCAGGCCACAGGATTATTCACACACAGTATTGACAATTCTACGTCTACAGGATTACTCACACACAGTATTGACCATTCACAGTCCACAGGATTATTCACACACAGTATTGACAATCCTCTGGTAGCAAAATTATTCACACACATTATTGACCAGCCTCAGGCCACAGGATTATTTACACACTGTGTTGACAGTGCAGAGGCCACAGGAGTATTCACATACAATATTCAACATTCTCAGCCCACAGGATTATTCCCACACAGTACTGACGCTTCACAGCCTATAGCATTATTCACACACAGTACTGACTGCCCTCAGGCCACATTATTATTCAAACACAGTATTGATCATCCTCAGGTCAAGGGTTATTCATACACAGTATTGACCATCTTAAGCACATAAGATCAATCACACACTGTATTGACCAACCGGAGGCCACAGGTTTAATGAACACATTCTCTTTACCAATTAACAGGTCACAGGAATATTCCCACACAGTTTTGACAATCCACAGGGCACAGGATTATTCACACACAGTATTGAACATCCTCAAGTTCAGGATTACTCTGACACACTACTGACCATTCACAGCCATGATTATATTGAATGGCGGTGCAGGCTCGAAGGGCTGAATGGCCTACTCCTGCACCTATTGTCTATTGTCTAATGTCAGTCCACAGGATTGTTCACACATAGTATTGTTCATCCATAGTCCAAGGATTAGTCAAACACAGTATTGACTAACTTCAGGCCACAGGTTTATTCACACACTGTATTGACTAAAAACAAGCTACTGGAGTATTCACACACACAATGTTCAATAATCTCAGCCAACAGGATTATTCAGATACAGTATTGACCAGCATACGGCCACAGGATTAATGCACACACTGTCTTGTTCATTTACACGTCACAGGATTATTCCCACACAATATTGACAATTCTCAGGCCACAGCAATATTCACACACAGTATTGATCATTCACAGGGCACAGGTTTATTCACACACAGTATTGACTAGCACATGAATTAATGAATACTCTGTCTTCAACATTTCCAGGTCACAGGATTATTCCCACATAGTATTGACCCTCCTGAAGTCACAGAATTATTTACACACAGTATTGACCAGCCTTAGGCCATGAATTATCCACACAACGTTTTGACAATCCTCAAGCCACAGGATTTTTCCTACACAGTATTGATAATCCTTAGGCAACAGGATTATTCTCACACTACATTGACCATTCTCAGGCCACTGGATTATTAATAAATGGTATTGAACAACCTCAGGCAACACGACTGTTCACACACTGTATTGATCATCCTCAGGCCAAGGGTTATTCACGCACAGTATTGACCATCCTCAGGACACAGTATTATTTGCAAACAATATGACCATGCACAGGCCACAGATTTTTAACACATAGTATTGACCATCCACAGCCCACATGATTATTATCACACAGCATTGACCATCCACAGGCCACATCATTATTCACACACAATATTGCCCATCCTTAGGCAAAGGGCTATTCGCACACAGTATTGACCATCCTTAGGCCAAGGGTTATTCACACACAGTATTTACGATTCACGGGCCATAGGATTATTCACACACAGTATTGACTGCCCTCAGTCCACAGGATTATTTACACACTGTATTGAGCATTCACAATGCACAGGATTATTCACACACAGTATTGACCATCCTCAGGCCACAGGATTACTCACACACAGTATTGACCATTCAGAGTCCACAGCATTTTTCACACACAGTCTTGACCAACTTCAGGCCACAGGATTATTTTCACACACAATATTGACAATCCTCAGGCCACAGGATTACTCACACATAGTATTGACCATTCACAGTCCACAGCATTTTTCACACACAGTATTGACCAACTTCAGGCCACAGGATTATTCACACACAGTACTGACCATTCTCAGTCCACAGGATTATTCACACACAGTATTGACAATCCTCTGGTAGCAAAATTATTCACACACATTATTGACCAGCCTCAGGCCACAGGATTAATTACACACTGTGTTGACAGTACAGAGGGCACAGGAGTATTCACACACAATATTCAACATTCTCAGCCCACAGGATTATTCACACAGTACTGACGAACATACGGCCACAGGATTCATAAACACATTGCCTTGACCATTCAGTATAAGCAGTACTGAATATGCACAGCCCACAGTTTTATTGACAAATAGTATTGAACATGCACAGGCCACAGATTATTGATACACAGTATTGACCAGTCCACAGGATTTTCAGCACACAGTATGGAGCGTCCTCAGGCAACATAAGTTTTCACACACTGTATTCATGGTTACAGGATGAACAAAAGGTGAACATAAGTATTAAATAGCTCACAACCTTGCGGAAACTCAGGCAAAATGCGCAACGAGAACTATAATGGATAACAAAGGCATTACAGAGAAAGCATTTGGCCGCAGATCGTGAAGTAGAGTCGGAATGTAAATTCTGGCTATTACTTGCCAAGGACAGAATAAGTAGAACATTTTTAGCCACCGAACAGCATTTCATTACACATCACTGCATTAAACAGGAATTAATTGGAATTTTTTAACAAAGATATTGTGATAATTTTGGGAAACTTCAATATTCGCATAATCTGGGACAATCACACTGACAACAGTAATAGTGGAAGGGGAGTACAGATTATTTTTTTTCAGTGTTTCTTTGAATAACACATTGTGCAACTGGCTAGGGACACAACTATGTCAGATCGATGGTTGTGTGATGAAACTTAGTGAATGAGTAATGTCACCTGGAGAGATCCTCTGGGAAATTGTGATAAAGTGCAGTTTAAAGAAATATAAAGTTTTAGAGTGAATCACAGAAAGGACAAATTACAATGAAAAACAAAAATAGCCAATTGCGTAAATTTGACAGGAGAAGTGACCAAGGTAAACAGGCTAAACAGACTGGAACATGTATCTGTAAATCAACAGTGGAAACATTAGAAGGAACAGTGTGAGTCACTCAAAAAAAGTACATTCCATCGAAACAGACAAAACTTCAACAAGAAACTCACTCCTGTCCCTCACTCAGGACAAAATGGGTCATGTTAGATTATGAGACAAACAAGATCAGCAAAACATGCTTAAAATCCAGAAGTGAGAGCGTGCTTTAAGAGTAAGTTTTAAAGGAATCGCAAAGGCTCTGCTCACAGGAGGAGGGCAGGTGGAACGTTAATCATTGTCAGGGTTTAATGACATGACAGGAACAGAGAGAGATGAAGGTGCTGGAGGTGGTGAGAGTGTTACAGAGAGTGGCCAGGACCCGAACGGTGTTACAAAGCCAGTACGGATTGCTGCAGCTGGAGGGGTTTACAGAGAAAGGGAGATAAATTGGAGGGAGGGGATCAACCAGCTGCTCATCCAAAACCACCACATCAGTGGCCACAGGATTTTTCATACACACTATTGACCATCCTCAGACCATAGGATTATTCACACACATGTACTGAACATCCTCAGCCCACAGGAGCATTCACATAAAGCATTTACGAATTACAGGCCAGAGGATAATTCACACACTGTACTGACCGTCCTCAGGACACAGGATTATTCACAGATAGTATTGACAACCCTCAGGTCACAGGGTTATTCACAGTTTTGAGCATGCATCGCGCACAGGATTATTCACACTCTCTTGACCATGCACAGGCCACAGTATAATTAACAAACAGAAATGACCATGCAGAGACCACAGATTATTAACAGATTATTGACCATCCTTAGGCCATGAATTATCCACACAACGTATTACAATCCTCAAGCCACAGGATTTTTCCTACACAGTATTGATCATCCTTAGGCAACAGGATTATTCTCACACTATATTGACCATTCTCAGGCCACTGGATTATTAATAAATGGTATTGAACAACCTCAGGCAACACGACTGTTCACACACTGTATTGATCATCCTCAGGCCAAGGGTTATTCACGCACAGTGGGGAAAGTGAGGTCTGCAGATGCTGGGGATCAAAGTTGAAACTTTATTGCTGGAACAGCACAGCAGGTCAGGCAGCATCCAGGGAACAGGAGATTCGACGTTTCGGGCACAGGCCCTTCTTCAGGATTCCTGAAGAAGGGCCTGTGCCCGAAACGTCGAATCTCCTGTTCCCTGGATGCTGCCTGACCTGCTGTGCTGTTCCAGCAATAAAGTTTCAACCTTATTCACGCACAGTATTGACCATCCTCAGGACACAGTATTATTTGCAAACAATATTGACCATGCACAGGCCATGATAGGGAGGGAAATTGGAGGGAGGGAATCAACCAGCTGCTCATCCAAAACCCCCACATCAGTGGCCACAGGATTTTTCATACACACTATTGACCATCCTCAGGCCATAGGATTATTCACACACATGTACTGACCATCCTCAGCCCACAGGAGCATTTACGAATTACAGGCCAGAGGATAATTCACACACTGTACTGACCGTCCTCAGGACACAGGATTATTCACAGATAGTATTGACAACCCTCAGGTCACAGGATTATTCACACAGTTTTGAGCATGCACAGCGCACAGGATTATTCATACTCTGTATTGACCATGCACAGGCCACAGTATAATTAACAAACAGAAATGACCATGCAGAGACCTCAGATTATTAACACACAGCATTGACCATCCACAGGCCACATTATTACTCACACACAGTATTGACGATTCACAGGCCACAAGTTTATCAACACACAGTATTGACCATTCTCAGGCTGCAGGATTATTAACACACAGTATTGAACAACCTCAGGCAACAGGATTATTCACACACTGCACTGACTATCCTCAGGCCACAGGAGTATCCACACACAGTATTGAATATCCTCAAGGCACAGGATTATTCCCACACAGTATTGACTATTTTCAGGGCACAGTCTTATTACCACACAGCATTGACCATCATCAGGCCACCGGATTAGTCACACACATTATTGAACATCCTCAAGCAACAGGATTATCCACACACAATATTGACCATCCTCGGGTCACAGGATTTCTCACACACTGTATTGACCAGCCTATGGCCACTGGAGTTTTGAACACACAGTCTTGAACATTTACAGGTCACAGGATTACCCACACACAGTATTGACTACCCTCAGGACACAGGATAGTTCACACACAGCATTTACCATTCACAGGATGCAGTTTTATTAACACACTGTATTGACTATGCACAGGCCACAGATTAACACATAGTAGTGACCATTCAATGGCCACAGCCTTATTCCCGCACAGAATTGACTATCCTCAGGCCACGGGATTATTCCCACACAGTATTGACTACACTCAGGCCACATGTTTATTCACGCAGAGTATTGAGCGGTCACAGTACACAGAATTATTCACACTCAGTATTGACCATCCTTAGGCAAAGGTTTATTCACACACAGTGTTGACGATTCACAGGCTACAGGATTATTCACACACAGTATTGAGCATCATTAGTCTGGACGATTATTCACACACAGTATGGACTATCCTCAGGCTACAGGATTATTCACACACAGTATTGACCATCCCTAGGCAAAAGTTTATTCACACAGTGTTGACGATTCACAGGCTACAGGGTTTTTCACACAGATCACTGACCATCATCAGTCCGGACGATTATTCACACACAGTATTGACTATCCTCAGGCCACAGAATTATTCACACACTGTATTAACCATTGACAGTCCAAAGGATTAATTGCACATCATGTTGACCATTCTCAGTCCACAGGATTACTCACATACAGTACTGACCATCCGAAGACCACAGGATTATTCACTCACAGTATTGACCATTCACAGCCCACAGGATTATTCACACTAGCATTGACCATTCACAGATAACAGGATTATTCTCACACAGGATTGAACAACCTCAGGCAACAGGATTAATCACACATCGTATTGATCATCCATAGGCTACAGGATTACCCACACACAGTTTTGATCATCCTCAGGCCAAGCGTTATTCACACACAATACTAATGATTCACATGCCAGAGGATTAGTCACACACAGTATTGTTCAACCTCCGGCCACAGGAATGTTCACAAACAATATTCAACATTCTTAGGACACAGGATTAATCACACATAGTATTGATCACTCCGGCCACAGGATTAATGAACACACTGTTTTGACCACTTACAGGTCACAGGATTATTCACAAACAGTACTCACTATCCTTAGGCCACAGGATATTTCACACACAGTAGAACATAGAACATAGAAGAATACAGCGCAGTACAGGCCCTTGGGCCCTCGATGTTGCGCCGATCCAAGCCCACCTAAACTACACTAACCCACTATCCTCCATATACCTATCCAATGCCCTCTTAAATGCCCATAAAGAGGGAGAGTCCACCACTGTTACTGGCAGGGCATTCCATGAACTAACGACTCGCTGAGTGAAGAACCTACCCCTAACATCAGTCCTATATCTACCCCCCCTTAATTTAAAGCTATGCCCCCTTGTAATACCCGACTCAATACGCGGGAAAAGGTTCATACTGTCGACCCTATCTAACCCCCTAATCATCTTGTACACCTCAATCAAGTCACCCCTAAACCTTCTTTTCTCTAGTGAAAACAGCCCCAAGTGCCTCAGTCTTTCCTCATACGATTTTCCTACCATACCAGGCAACATCCTGGTAAACCTCCTCTGCACCCGTTCCAATGCCTCCACATCCTTCCTATAGTATGGCGACCAAAACTGCACACAATATTCCAGATGCGGCCGTACCAGAGTCTTATACAACTGCATCATGACCTCAGGACTCCGGAACTCAATTCCTCTACCAATAAAAGCCAGTACGCCATATGCCTTCCTCACCGCACTATTTACCTGGGTGGCAACTTTCAGAGATCTGTGTACATGGACACCAAGATCCCTCTGCTCATCCACACTACCAAGTATCCGACCATTAGCCCAGTATCCCAGTATTGAGCATTCACAGTGCACAGGATTATTCAACACTTTGTATAGTCCATCCACAGGACACACTATTATTAACAAACAGTATTGACGGTTCACAGGCCACAGGATTATTCGCACACAGTATTGATGATTCACAGGCCAGTGGATTATTCACACATGGTATTGACCATTCACAGTCCAAGGATAATTCACGCACAGTATTGACGTTCACAGGCCACAGGATTATTCGCACACAGTATTGTACATCCTCAGGCCTCAGAATTATTCACACACTGTATTGACCAGTCTACGGCCACAGGATTTTTGAATCCATTGCCTTGTCACTTGAAAGGCACAGGATTATTCACACACATTATTGACCATCCTCAGGCCACAGGATTATTCACACACATTATTGACCATCCATAGGCCAAGGGTTATTCACACACGCAGTATTGACCATTTCCAGGCCACAGCATGATTCACACACACAGTATTGAACAACCTCAGGCAACAGGATTAATCACACATGGACCTGACCATTCACTGTCCAAAGGATTATTCACACACTGTATTGAACATCCTCAAACCACTGGATTAGTGGCACACATTACTGAACATCCTCAGGGACCAGGATTATTCACACACAATATTGACCATCCCCACGCAAAGAATTATTCACATATAGTATAGACCACCCTACTGCCACAGGATTATTCACGCACAGTATTGACATTCCGCAGGCACAGGATTATTTTCACACATTATTGACCAGCCTCCAGCCACAAGATTATTCACTCAAAGTATTGACCAACCTCAGGCCACAGGAGTATTCATAAACCTCAGGCCACAGGAGTATTCATAAACAATATTGACAATCGACAGTCCACAGGATTATTCACACAAAGTATTGACCATCCTCAGGCCAAGGGTAATTCACACACAGTATTGACCATTCAAGGGTCAGAGGTTTATTCACACGTGGTATTGACCATTCACTGTCCAAGGATAATTCACACACAGCATTGACCGTCACAGGCCACAGATTTATTCACACACAATATTGAACATCCTCAGGGCACAGGATTGTTCAGTATTGACCATCATCAGACCACAAGATTATTCACACACTGTATTAACCAGCCTCCGGCCACAAGATTATTCACAACAGTATTGACCATGCACAAGTCACAGACTATTCCCACACAGTATTGACCATTCACAGGGCACAGGATTATTCACACACAGCATTGACTAGCACATGGCCACAGGATTAATCAACACTCTGTCTTCAACATTTGCAAGTCACAGGATTATTCCCACATAGTATTGACAATTCTCAGACCACATCTTAATTCACACATAGTATTGACCAGCGTCCGGCCACAGGATTAATGAACACATTGTCTAGACCATTTACAGGTCACAAGATTATTCCCACACAGTATTGACCATCCTCAAGCCACTGGATTGTTCACACACACCGTATTGACCATCCTCAGGCCATGGATTTTTCACACGCAATATTGACAATCTTCACGCCACAGGATTATTCACACACTGTATTTAACATCCTCAGGCCACGGGATTATTTACACATAGTATTGACAGTATACAGACCGCAGGATTACTCACACACAGTATTCAGAATTCACAGGCCACAGGATTACTCAGACACTGTATTCACAATCCTCAGGCCACAGGATTATTCGCACACTGCATTGAACATCCTCAGGCCACTGGATTATTCACACACAGTACTGACCATCCTCAGGACACACGAGTATTCATACGCAATATTCAATATTCCCAGCCCACAGCATTATTCACACACAGTATTGATTGGAACACAGCCACACTGTCTTAACCATTTACATGGTCACAGAATTACTTCCACGCAATATTAACTATCTTCAAGCCACAGGATTGTTCACAAACAATATTGAACATCCTGAGACCACAGGAGTATTCACACACTGTATTGACCATTCTCAGGCCACAGGATTATTCCCACACAGTATTGAACATCCTCAGGCCACAGGATTATTCACACATAGTATTGACCAGCATACGGCCACAGGATTAATGAACACACTGTCTTGACCATTTACAGGTCACAGAAATATTCGCACCCAGTATTGACCATCCTCAAGCCACAGGATTGTTCACACTCAGCATTGCCCGTCCTCAGACCACAGAATTATTCTCACACAGTATTGACCATCCTCAGGCCACAGGAATATTCACTCACAGTATTGACCATTCTCAGGCCACAGGAGTATTCACACACAGTATTGACAATCCTCGGGTAGCAAAATTATTCACACACATTATTGACCAGCCTCAGGCCACAGGATTATTTACACACTGTGTTGACAGTACAGAGGCCACAGGAGTATTCACACACAATATTCAACATTCTCAGCCCACAGGATTATACACACACAGTACTGACGCTTCACAGCCCATAGCATTATTCACACACAGTATTGACTGTCCTCAGGCCACATTATTATTCACACACAGTATTGATCATCCTCAGGTCAAGAGTTATTCATACACAGTATTGACCATCTTAAGGACATAAGATCATTCACACACTGTATTGACCAACCGGAGGCCACAGGTTTAATGAACACATTCTCTTTACCAATTAACAGGTCACAGGAATATTCACAAATAGTACTGACAATCCACAGGGCACAGGATTATTCACACATAGTATTGTTCAGACTCAGTCCAAGGATTAGTCAAACACAGTATTGATGATTCACAGACCAGAGGATTATTCACACACAGTATTGACTAACTTCAGGCCACAGGTTTATTCACACACTGTATTGACACACAAGCTATTGAAGTGTTCACACACAATGTTCAATATTCTCCGCCAACAGGATTATTCAGATACAGTATTGACCAGCATACGGCCACAGGATTAATGCACACACTGTCTTGTTCATTTACACGTCACAGGATTATTCCCACACAATATTGACGATTCTCAGGCCACAGCAATATTCACACACAGTATTGACCATTCACAGGGAACAGGTTTATTCACACACAGCATTGTGGCTACAGAATTAATGAATACTCTGTCTTCAACATTTCCAGGTCACAGGATTATTCCCACATAGTATTGCCCTCCTGAAGTCACAGAATTATTTACGCACAGTATTGACCATCCTCAGGCCATGAATTATCCACACAACGTATTGACAATCCTCAAGCCACAGGATTTTTCCTACACTATATTGATCATTCTCAGGCCATAGGATTATTAATAAATGGTATTGAACAACCTCAGGCAACACGATTGTTCACACACTGTATTGACCATCCTCAGGCCAAGGGTTATTCACGCACAGTATTGACCATCCTCAGGACACAGTATTATTTGCAAACAATATTGACCATGCACAGGCCACAGATTTTTAACACATAGTATTGACCATCCACAGCCCACATGATTATTATCACACAGCATTGACCATCCACAGGCCACATCATTATTCACACACAGTATTGCCCATCCTTGGGCAAAGGGCTATTCACACACAGTATTTACGATTCATGGGCCAATTACGATTCACACACAGTATTGACTGCCCTCAGTCCACAGGATTATTTACACTGTATTGAGCATTCACGGTGCACAGGATTATGCATTCACATACTTATTCACAATTCTCAGGTCACAAGTTAGTTCACACACAGTATTGACCATTCTCAGGCCACAGGATTATTTTCACACACAGTATTCACCATCCTCACGCCACAGGATTACTCTCATACAGTATTGACCATTCACAGTCCAGAGCATTTTTCACACATAGTATATTTTCACACACATTCTTAGGCCAATGGACTACTCACACACAGTATTGACCAACCTCAGGCAACAAAAGTTTTCACACGCCATATTGACCATCCTCAGGCCACAGGATGATTCCCACAGAGTCTTGACCTTTCATAGGCCACAGGATTATTCCCACACAGCATTGACCATTCTCAGGCCACACCATTATTCCCATCCATGAATGACCATTCTCAGGCCACAGGATTATTCACACACTGTATTGACCATCCTCAGGCTACAGGATTATTCCCACAGTGTATGGACCATTCTCAGGCCACAGGACTATTCACTCACTGTATTGAACATCCTCGGGCAACAGGATATTTAACACACACAGTATTGACTATTCTTTGGCCCAACAGTTATTCCCACACAGTATTGACCATTCTCAGTCCACAGCAATATTCACACACAGTATTGATCATTCACAGGGCACAGGATTATTCACACACAGTATTGACTAGCACACGGCACAGGATTAATGAACACATTGTCTTGACCATTTACAGGTCACAGGATTATTCCCACACAGGATTAACCATCCTTAGGCTAAGGGTTATTCACACACAGTATTTACAATTCATGGGCCATTGGATTATTCCGACACAGTACTGACTGCCCTCAGTACACAGGATTATTCACACATTGTCTTGAGCATTCAAAGTGCACAGGATTATTCACACACAGTGTTGACAGTCCGCAGGCCACAGGATTATTTTCACACATTATTGACCAGCCTCCAGCCACAAGATTATTCACTCACAGTATTGACCAACCTCAGGCCACAGGAGTATTCATAAACAGTATTGAGCATTCATAGTTCCCAGGATTACTTAAACACGGTATTGACAACCCACAGTCCACAGAATTATTCACACAAGTATTCTCCATCCTCAGACCGCAGCATTATTCGCACTCAGTATTCTACAGGTTGAGTGACACACATTATTGACCATCCTCAGGCAACAGGATTATTCTCACACAGTACTGACCATCCTGACTCAACACAATTATTCACACACGGTATTGACCATCCTCAAACCACAAGATTATTTTCACATGGTATTGACAATCATCGGGCTACAGGATTAATCACACATGGTATTGACCAATCACTGTCCAAAGGATTATTCTCACACAGTATTGACCATCCTCAGGCAACAGGAGTCGTTCACAGAGTATTCATCAACTCAGGCAACAGGATTATTCACATGCAGTATTGACCATCCTCAGGCCACAGGATTATTCACACGCAGTATTGACCATTTCCAGGCCACAGCATGATTCACACACACAGTATTGAACAACCTCAGGCAACAGGATTAATCACACATGGACCTGACCATTCACTGTCCAAAGGATTATTCACACACTGTATTGAACATCCTCAAACCACCGGATTAGTGGCACACATTACTGAACATCCTCAGGGACCAGGATTATTCACACACAGTATTGACAATCCTCAAGCCACAGGATTATTCCTACACAGTATTGAACATCCTCAGGCCACGGGGTTATTCACACACAGTAGTGACCATCCTCAGGCCACACGAGTCCTCGCACACAATATTCAACATTCTCAGCCGACAGGATTATTCCCACACAGTATTGACTGGCAAACAGACACAGGATTAATGAACAAACTGTATTGACCATTTGCAGGTCACAGGATTATTCCCAGACAGTATTGACCATTCTCTGGCCACAGGATTATTCACACCCAGCACTGACCATCCTCAGGCAAAGGTAATTCACACACAATATTGATGATTCACAGTGCACAGGATTATTCACACACTGTATTGACCATTCACATTCCAAAGGATTATTCTCACACAATACTGACCACCGTCATTCCACAGGATTACTCAGTCACAGTGTTGATCAGTCTCAGTCCACAGGATTAACCACACCTAGCCCACAGGATTATACACAAACTGTATTGACCAACCTCAGGATTAGTCACACACAGTATTGACCATTCACAGGCCAGAGGATTATCACACACAGTATTGATCATGCTCAGGCCACTGTATCATTCACACACTGTATTGACCAACCTCAGCCCACATGAATATTCACACACAATATTCAATATTCTCAGCCAGCAGGATTATTCCCACACAGTATTGACCAGCATACAGCCACAGGATTAATGAACACACTATCTTGACCATTTATAGGTCACAGGATTATTCCCACACAGTATTGACCAGCATAGGGACACAGGATTAACGAACACACTGTCTTGACCATTCACATGGTACATGATTATTCCCACACAGTATTGACTATCCCCAAGCCACGGGATTGTTCACACACAGTGAAGACCATCCTCCGGCCACAGGATTGTTCCCACAGAGAATTGACAATCCTCAGGCCACATGATTATTCACACTCAATATTGACCAGCTTGCAGCCATAGAATTAATGAACACAGTGTCTTGACCATTTACAGGTCACAGGATTATTCACACACAGGATTGACCATCTTCAGGCCATGGATTATTCATACACAGTATTGATAACACTCAAGCCACAGGATTATTCCTACACAGTATTGACCATTCTCAGCCAAGGGTTATTCACACACAATATTGATGATTCACAGGCCGCAGGATTATTCACACACAGTATTGACAATTCTTAAATCACAAGATTGTTCACACACAGTCTTGACCATGCACAGGCCACAGTATTATTTGCAAACAATATTGACATTGCACAGGTCACAGATTATTAACCCATAGTATTGACCATCCATAGCCCACAGGATTATTATCACACAGCATTGACCATCCACAGGCCACATTATTATTCACACAGTATCTCCTATCCTTAGGCAAGGGGCTATTGACACACAGTATTGACAATTCACAGGCCACAGGATTATTCAAACACATTATTGACCATCCTCAGGCTGCGGGATTATGCACACAGTGTATTGACCATTCACAGTCCAAAGGATTATTCACACACAGAAGTGACCATCCTTCGGCTAAGGGTTATTCACATACAGTATTTACGATTCACGGGCCATTGGATTATTCCGACAGAGTACTGACTGCCCTCAGTACACAGGATTATTCCCACACAGTAGTGACCATGTTCAAGCCTCGGGATTATTCACACGACGTATTGAGCATTCACAGTGCACAGAATTATTCACACACTCTACTGACCATCCTCAGTCCACGGGATTACTCACACACAGTATTGACCAGCATACGGCCACAGGATTATTCACACACATTATTGACCTTTCTCAGACCAGAGGATTATGCACACACTGTATTAAACATCCTCAAGACACAGGATTATTCTGACACCCTATTGACCATGCTCAGGCCACAGAATCATTTACACATCGTATTGATCATACTCAGGCCAAGGTATAGCCACACACAGTAATGTCCATTCACCTGCCAGAGTATTATTCACACTCAGTATTGACCAACCTCAGGACACAGGAGTATTCACACACAATATTCAATAGTCTCAGCCAGCAGGATTATTCACAAAGTATAGACCAGCCTACGGCCACAGGATTAATACACACACTGTCTTGATCATTTACAGGTCACAGGATTATTACCACACAGTTTTATCCATCCTCAGGCCACAGGATTATTCCCACACAGTATTGACCATCCTCCGTCCACAGGATTACTCACACACAGTATTGATCATCCTCGGGTCAAGGGTTATTCACACACAGTATTGAACATTCACAGGCCAGAGGATTATTCGCACACAGTATTGATCATCCTAAGGCCATAAGATCATTCACACACTGCATTGACCAACCCGAGGCCACAGGATTAATGAACACATTCTCTTTACCAATTAACAGGTCACAGGATTATTCCCACACCGTATTGAACATCCTCAAGCCACAGGATTATTCTGATACAGTATTGACCATTCACAGCCACAGGATTGTTCACACAGAGTATTGATCATGCTCATGCCAAGGATTAGTCACACACAGTATTGACCATTCACAGGCCAGAGGATTATCACACACAGTATCAATCATGCTCAGGCCACAGTATCATTCACACACTGTATTGAGCAACCTCAACCCACATGAGTATTCACACACAATATTCAATATTCTCAGCCAGCAGTATTATTCCCACACAGTATTGACCAGCATACAGCCACATGATTAATGAACACACTATCTGGACCATTTACAGGTCACAGGATTATTCCCACATAGTATTGACAATTCTCAGACCGCATCTTTATTTACACATAGTATTGACCAGCCTCCGGCCACAGGATTAATGAACACACTGTCTTGACCATTTACAGGTCACAGGATTATTCCCACACAGTATTGACGATCCTCAAGCCAAGGGATTGTTCATACACAGTTTTGACCATCGTCAGGCCATAGGATTATTCACACACAGTGAAGACCATCCTCCGGCCACAGGATTGTTCATACACAGTATTTACCATCCTAAACCCATAGGATTATTCACACAGAGTATTGACCATTCACAAGCTACAGGATTATTATCACACTGCATTGACCATCCACAGGCCGCAGGATTATTCACACTGTGCATTGATCATTTACAGTCCAAAGGATTATTCACACACAGTATTGACCATCCTTAAACCAATGGTAATTCACACACAGTATTTACGATTCACAGGCCATAGTATTATTTACACACAGTATCGACTGCCTTCAGGCCACAGGATTATTCACACTGTGTTGAATATTCACAGTGCACAGGATTATTCACACATAGTACTGAATAATCTCAGGCAACAGGATTAATTACACACAGTATTGACCATCCTCAGGCCACAGGATTATTCACACACAATACTGATGATTCATAGGCCACAGCATTATTCACACACTGTATTGACCAGCCTACTTCCACAGGATTTTTGAACCTACTGCTTTGTCAGTTTACAGGTCACAGGATTATTCACACAAAGTATTGACCATCCTCAGGCCAAGGGTAATTCACACAGTATTGACCAACCTACAGACCCAGGAGTAATGAACACACTGTTATGAACATCCTCATGCCACAGGATTATTCACACACCATATTGACGATTCACAGGCCACAGGATTAGTGACACACATTATTGACCATCCTCAGGTACCAGGATTATTCACACACTGTATTGACCATTATCAGGACACAGGATTATTCATACGCTGTATTGACCATTATCCGGACACAGGATTATTCATACACTGTATTGACCATTATCAGGACACAGGATTATTCATATACAGTATTGACTTACCTCAAGCCACAGGATTTTTCAAACACAGTATTGACCATCCTCAGGCCACAGGATTATTTTCACAAGGTATTGACCATCATCAGGCCACAGGATTATTCACACACAGCATTGACCATTCTCAGGCCACAAGATTATTCCCACACAGTATTGAGCATTCACAGTTCCCAGGATTATTTACACACATTATTGACCATCCTCAGTACACAGGGATACTCAAAAAAAATTAAACATTCTCAGGTCACAGGAATACTCAAACACAGTATTGACCACCATTAGGCCACAGGATTAATGAACACACTGTCTTGACCATTTACAGGTCTCACTTTCATTCATACACAGTTTTGACCATTCTCAGGCCACAGGATTGTTCACACAGTGTATTGATCACCCTCAGGCTGCAGGATTATTCACAGACAGTACTCACTACCCTCAGGTCACACGATTGTTCACACACAGTAATGACCATCCAAGGGTTATTCACACACAGTATTCAGCATTCGCTGCACACAGGATTATTCACACACAGTTTTGACCTTCCTCAGACCAAAGGATTATTCCCATGCAGAGGTGACCATCATTAGGCCATGGGATAATTCCCACAGAGTGCTGGCCATCCTCAGGCCACAGGATTGTTCACAAATAATATTGACCAGCCTCGTGCCGCAGGATTATTCGCACACAGTTTTCACCATTCACAGTCCACAGCATTATTCACACACAGCATAGACTGTTAACAGACCACAGGATTATTCACACAGAGCATTGAATAACCCTAGTCAACAGGATTAATCGCACATAGTTTTGACCATTCACAGGTCACAGCATTGCTCACACACAGTACGGACCATCCTCAGGCCAAGGGTTATTCACACGTGGTATTGACCATTCACTGTCCAAGGATAATTCACACACAGCATTGACCGTCACAGGCCACAGGTTTATTCACACACAATATGGAACATCCTCAGGGCACAGGATTATTCAGTATTGACCATCATTAGACCACAAGATTATTCACAACAGTATTGACCATGCACAAGCCACAGATTATTCCCACACAGTATTGACCATTCACAGGGCACAGGATTATTCACACACAGCATTGACTAGCACATGGCCACAGGATTAATCAACACTCTGTCTTCAACATTTGCAAGTCACAGGATTATTCCCACATAGTATTGACAATTCTCAGACCATATCTTTATTCACACATAGTATTGACCAGCCTGCGGCCACAGGATTAATTAACACACTGTCTTGACCATTTACAGGTCACAGGATTATTCCCACACAGTATTGATCATCCTCAAGCCACGGGATTGTTCACACACACAGTATTGACCATCCTCAGGCCATGGATTTTTCACACACTGTATTTAACATCCTCAGGCCACTGGATTATTTACACATAGTATTGACAGTATACAGACCACAGGATTACTCACACACAGTATTCACAATTCACAGGTCACAGGATTACTCAGACACTGTATTCACAATCCTCAGACCTCAGGATTATTCGCACACTGCATTGAACATCCTCAGGCCACTGGATTATTCTCACACAGTGGAGAAAGTGAGGTCTGCAGATGATGGAGATCAGAGCTGAAAATGTGTTGCTGGTAAAGCGCAGCAGGTCAGGCAGCATCCAGGGAACAGGAGAATCGATGTTTCGGGCATAAGCCCTTCTTCAGGAAGAAGGGCTTATGCCCGAAACGTCGATTCTCCTGTTCCCTGGATGCTGCCTGACCTGCTGCGCTTTTCCAGCAACACATTTTCAGCTATTCACACACAGTACTGACCATCCTCAGGACACACTAGTATTCACACACAATATTCAATATTCCCAGTCCACAGATTATTCACACACAGTATTGATTGGAACACGGCCACACTGTCTTAACCATTTACATGGTCACAGAATTACTTCCACACAATATTAACTATCTTCAAGCCACAGGATTGTTCACACACTGTATTGAACATCCTCAGGCCACAGGATTATTCCCACACAGTATTGAACATCCTCAGGCCACAGGATTATTCACACATAGTATTGACCAACATACGGCCACAGAATTAATGAACACACTCTCCTGACCATTTACAGGTCACAGAAATATTTGCACCCTGTATTGACCATCCTCAAGCCACAGGATTGTTCACACACAGTATTGCCCATTCTCAGGCCACAAGAGTAATCACACACGCTATTGACAATCCTCAGGGCACATGATTATTTTCACACTGTATTGACCATCATCAGGCTACAGGAATATTCACTCACAGTAGTGACAATTCTCAAATTACAGGATTGTTCACACACATTATTGGCGATTCACAGGCCAGAGCATGATGCATACATGGTATTGATCATTCACTGTCAAAGGATTATTCACACACAGTATTGACCATCCTCAGGCCACAGAATTATTCCCATACATTATTGACTATTCGAAGGCCACAGGATTATTCACACACAGTATGGCTGTCCACAGGCAATGTAATTTTTCACACAATGTATGACCATTCTCAGGCCACAGGATTATTCACTCACTGTATTGAACATCCTCGGGCAGCAGGATATTTAACACACACAGTATTGACGATCCTTCGGCCCAACGGTTATTCCCACACAGTATTGACCATTCTCAGTCCACAGGATTATTCACACACAGTATTGACCACCATACGGCCACAGTATTAATGAACACTCAGTCTTCAACTTTTGCAGGTCACAGGATTGTTCCAACATAGAATTCACAATCCTCAGGCTACATGATTATTCACACACAGTATTGACCAGCCTACGGCCACAGGATTAATGAACACACTGTCTTGATCATTTACAGGTCACAGGATTATTCCCACACAGTTTTGACCATCCTCATGGAAGAGGAAAATTTACACAAAGTATCACCATGCTCAGGCCATGGATCATTCACACACAGTATTGACAATCCTCAAGCCACAGGATTATTCACACTCAGTATTAACCAGCCTACGGCCACAGAATTAATGAACACATTGTCTTGACCATTTACAGGTCACAGGATTATTCCCACACAGTATTGACCATCCTCAAGGAACAGGATTATTTGCACATATATTGACCATCCTCAGGCCATGATTATTCACACACAGTATTGACAATCCTCAAACCACAGGATTATTCCTTCACAGTATTGAGCATCCTCAGGCCACAGGATTATTCACACACAATATTGATGATTCATAGGCCACAGCATTATTCACACAGTGTATTGACCACTGACAGTCCAAAGAATTATTCACACATAGTATTGACCATCCTTAGGCCAATGGTTATTCACACACAGTATTTACGATTCACGGGCCATAGGATTATTCACACACTTTATTGAGCATTCACAGTGCACAGGATTATTCACACACTGAATTCACAATTCTCAAGCCACAGATTAATTCATACATGGTATTGACCATTCTCCGTCCACAGGATTACTCACACACAGTATTGACCAGTCACAGTCCACATCATTTTTCACACAAAGTATTGACATTTCTCAGGCCAGAGGACTATTCACACACCGTATTGACCAACCTCAGTCAACAGGATTTTCCCCACACAGATTATGACCACACTCAGGCCACAGGATTATTCACACAAAGTATTGAACATCCTCAGGCCACAGGATTATTCCCACACAGCATTGATCATTCTCAGGCCACAGGATTATTCCCATACATGAATGACCATTCTCAGGTCACTGGATTATTCCCACACAGTATTGACCATTCTCAGGCCGCAGGATTATTCACACACTGTATTGAACATCCTCAAACCACAGGATTATTCACACATAGTATTGACCAGCATACGGACACAGGATTAATGAACACACTGTCTAGACCATTTACAGGTCACAGAAATATTCGCACCCAGTATTGACCATCCTCAAGCCACAGGATTGTTCACACTCAGTATTGCCCGTCCTCAGACCACAGAATTATTCTCACACAGTATTGACCATCCTCAGGCCACAGGATTGTTCACACACAGTATTGCCTATTCTCAGGCCACAGGAGTAATCATACACGCTGTTGACTATCCTCAGGGTACATGATTATTTTCACACTGTATTGACCATCATCAGGCTACAGGAATATTCACTCACAGTAGTGACAATTCTCAAATTACAGGATTGTTCACACACAGTATTGGCGATTCACAGGCCAGAGCATTATGCATACATAGTATTGATCATTCACTGTCCAAAGGATTATTCCCACACAGAAGTGACCATCCTCATGCAAAAGGATTATTCACACAGTATTGACGAGTCACAGGCCACAGGATTATTCCCATACATTATTGACTATTCCAAAGCCACAGGATTATTCACACACAGTATGGCTGTCCTCAGGCAACGTAATGTTTCACACATTGTATGACTATTCTCAGGCCACAGGATTATTCCCTCACTGTATTGAATATCCTCGGGCAGCAAAATATTTAACACACACAGTATTGACCATTCTCAGTCCACATGATTATTCACACACAGTATTGACCACCATACGGCCACAGTATTAATAAACGCACTGTTTTTATCATTTACACATCACATGATTATTTCCACGCAGTATTAACGATTCTCAGGCCACAGAAATGTTCACACACAGTATTGACCATTCACAGGGCATAGGATTATTCACACATAGTATTGACTAGCACACGGCCACAGGATTAATGAACACACTGTCTTGATCATTTACAGGTCACAGGATTATTCCCACACAGTACTGACCATCCTCATGGAAGAGGAAAATTTACACAAAGTATCACCATGCTCAGGCCATGGATCATTCACACACAGTATTGACAATCCTCAAGCCACAGGATTATTCACACTCAGTATTAACCAGCCTACGGCCACAGAATTAATGAACACATTGTCTTGACCATTTACAGGTCACAGGATTATTCCCACACAGTATTGACCATCCTCAAGGAACAGGATTATTTGCACATATATTGACCATCCTCAGGCCATGATTATTCACACACAGTATTGACAATCCTCAAACCACAGGATTATTCCTTCACAGTATTGAGCATCCTCAGGCCACAGGATTATTCACACACAATATTGATGATTCATAGGCCACAGCATTATTCACACAGTGTATTGACCACTGACAGTCCAAAGAATTATTCACACATAGTATTGACCATCCTTAGGCCAATGGTTATTCACACACAGTATTTACGATTCACGGGCCATAGGATTATTCACACACTTTATTGAGCATTCACAGTGCACAGGATTATTCACACACTGAATTCACAATTCTCAAGCCACAGATTAATTCATACATGGTATTGACCATTCTCCGTCCACAGGATTACTCACACACAGTATTGACCAGTCACAGTCCACATCATTTTTCACACAAAGTATTGACATTTCTCAGGCCAGAGGACTATTCACACACCGTATTGACCAACCTCAGTCAACAGGATTTTCCCCACACAGATTATGACCACACTCAGGCCACAGGATTATTCACACAAAGTATTGAACATCCTCAGGCCACAGGATTATTCCCACACAGCATTGATCATTCTCAGGCCACAGGATTATTCCCATACATGAATGACCATTCTCAGGTCACTGGATTATTCCCACACAGTATTGACCATTCTCAGGCCGCAGGATTATTCACACACTGTATTGAACATCCTCAGGCCACAGGATTATTCACACATAGTATTGACCAGCATACGGACACAGGATTAATGAACACACTGTCTAGACCATTTACAGGTCACAGAAATATTCGCACCCAGTATTGACCATCCTCAAGCCACAGGATTGTTCACACTCAGTATTGCCCGTCCTCAGACCACAGAATTATTCTCACACAGTATTGACCATCCTCAGGCCACAGGATTGTTCACACACAGTATTGCCTATTCTCAGGCCACAGGAGTAATCATACACGCTGTTGACTATCCTCAGGGTACATGATTATTTTCACACTGTATTGACCATCATCAGGCTACAGGAATATTCACTCACAGTAGTGACAATTCTCAAATTACAGGATTGTTCACACACAGTATTGGCGATTCACAGGCCAGAGCATTATGCATACATAGTATTGATCATTCACTGTCCAAAGGATTATTCCCACACAGAAGTGACCATCCTCATGCAAAAGGATTATTCACACAGTATTGACGAGTCACAGGCCACAGGATTATTCCCATACATTATTGACTATTCCAAAGCCACAGGATTATTCACACACAGTATGGCTGTCCTCAGGCAACGTAATGTTTCACACATTGTATGACTATTCTCAGGCCACAGGATTATTCCCTCACTGTATTGAATATCCTCGGGCAGCAAAATATTTAACACACACAGTATTGACCATTCTCAGTCCACATGATTATTCACACACAGTATTGACCACCATACGGCCACAGTATTAATAAACGCACTGTTTTTATCATTTACACATCACATGATTATTTCCACGCAGTATTAACGATTCTCAGGCCACAGAAATGTTCACACACAGTATTGACCATTCACAGGGCATAGGATTATTCACACATAGTATTGACTAGCACACGGCCACAGGATTAATGAACACACTGTCTTGATCATTTACAGGTCACAGGATTATTCCCACACAGTACTGACCATCCCCATGGAAGAGGAAAATTTACACAAAGTATCACCATGCTCAGGCCATGGATCATTCACACACAGTATTGACAATCCTCAAGCCACAGGATTTTTCCTACACAGTATTGACCAACCACAGGCACCAGGATTATTCTCACACAGTATTGAACATCCTCAGGCCACAGGATTATTCACACACAGTATTGACAATTCTACGTCTACAGGATTACTCACACACAGTATTGACCATTCACAGTCCACAGGATTATTCCCACACAGTATTGACAATCCTCGGGTAGCAAAATTATTCACACACATTATTGACCAGCCTCAGGCCACAGGATTATTTACACACTGTGTTGACAGTACAGAGGCCACAGGAGTATTCGCACACAATATTCAACATTCTCAGCCCACAGGATTATTCCCACACAGTACTGACGATTCACAGCCTATAACATTATTCACACACAGTATTGACTGCCCTCAGGCCACATTATTATTCACAGACAGTATTGATCATCCTCAGGTCATGGGTTATTCATACACAGTATTGACCATCTTAAGGACATAAGATCATTCACACACTGTATTGACCAACTGGAGGCCACAGGTTTAATGAACACATTCTCTTTACCAATTAACAGGTCACAGGAATATTCCCACACAGTATTGACAATCCACAGGGCACAGGATTATTCACACACAGTATTGAACATCCTCAAGTTCAGGATTACTCTGACACACTACTGACCATTCACAGCCATGATTATATTGAATGGCGGTGCAGGCTCGAAGGGCTGAATGGCCTACTCCTGCACCTATTGTCTATTGCCTAATGTCAGTCCACAGGATTGTTCACACATAGTATTGTTCATCCACAGTCCAAGGATTAGTCAAACACAGTATTGACTAACTTCAGGCCACAGGTTTATTCACACACTGTATTGACGAAAAACAAGCTACTGGAGTATTCACACACACAATGTTCAATATTCTCAGCCAAGTGGATTATTCAGATACAGTATTGACCAGCATATGGCTACAGGATTAATGCACACACTGTCTTGTTCATTTACACGTCACAGGATTATTCCCACACAATATTGACAATTCTCAGGCCACAGCAAAATTCACACACAGTATTGACCATTCACAGGGCACAGGTTTATTCACACACAGTATTGACTAGCACATGGCCACAGAATTAATGAATACTCTGTCTTCAACATTTCCAGGTCACAGGATTATTCCCACATAGTATTGACCCTCCTGAAGTCACAGAATTATTTACACACAGTATTGACCATCCTCAGGCCACAGGGATACTAAAATAAAATGAAACATTCTCAGGTCACATGAATACTCAAACACAGTATTGACCACCATTAGGCCACAGGATTAATGAACACACTGTCTTGACCATTTACAGGTCTCACTTTCATTCATACACAGTTTTGACCATTCTCAGGCCACAGGATTGTTCACACAGTGTATTGATCACCCTCAGGCTGCAGGATTATTCACAGACAGTACTCACTACCCTCTGGTCACACGATTGTTCACACACAGTAATGACCATCCAAGGGTTATTCACACACAGTATTCAGCATTCACTGCACACAGGATTATTCACACAGTTTTGACCTTCCTCAGACCAAAGGAGTATTCCCATACAGAAGTGACCATCCTCAGGCCATGGGATAATTCCCACAGAGTGCTGGCCATCCTCAGGCCACAGCCTTATTCACACACAGTATTCACAATTCACAGGCCACAGGATTACTCAGACACGGTCTTCACAATCCTCAGGCCACAGGATAATTCACACACAGTATTGAACATTCTCAGGCCACAGGATTACTCACACACTGTATTCACAATCCTCAGACCTCAGGATTATTCACACACTGCATTGAACATCCTCAGGCCACTGGATTATTCACACACAGTACTGACCATCCTCAGGACAATTCCCACAGAGTGCTGGCCATCCTCAGGCTACAGGATTGTTCACAAATTATATTGACCAGCCTTGTGGCGCAGGATTATTCGCATACAGTATTCACCATTCACAATCCACAGCATTATTCACACACAGCATAGACTGTTAACAGACCACAGGATTATTCACACAGAGCATTGAATAACCCTAGTCAACAGGATTAATCGCATAGTTTTGACCATTCTCAGGCCACAGGATTGCTCACACACAGTACTGACCATCCTCAGGCCAAGGGTTATTCACACACAGTATTGACCATTCACGGGTCAGAAGATTATTCACACGTGGTATTGACCATTAACTGTCTAAGGATAATTCACACACAGCATTGACCGTCACAGGCCACAGGTTTATTCACACACAATATTGAACATCCTCAGGGCACAGGATTATTCAGTATTGACCATCATCAGACCACAAGATTATTCACAACAGTATTGACCATGCACAAGCCACAGATTATTCCCACACAGTATTGACTATTCACAGGACACAGGATTATTCACACACAGTATTGACTGGCACACAGCCACAGGATTAATGAACACTCAGTCTTCAACTTTTGCAGGTCACAGGATTGTTCCAACATAGAATTCACAATCCTCAGGCTACATGATTATTCACACACAGTATTGACCAGCCTACGGCCACAGGATTAATGAACACACTGTCTTGATCATTTACAGGTCACAGGATTATTCCCACACAGTATTGACCATCCTCATGGAAGGGGAAAATTTACACAAAGTATCACCATGCTCAGGCCATGGATCATTCACACACAGTATTGACCATCCACAGGCACCAGGATTATTCCCACACTGTATTCACAATTCTCAGGCCACAGGTTAATTCACACACAGTATTGACCATCCTCAGGCCACACGCGTACTCGCACACAATATTCAACATTCTCAGCCGACAGGATTATTCCCACACAGTATTGACTAGCATACGGACACAGGATTAATGAACAAACTGTATTGACCATTTGCAGGTCACAGGATTAATCCCAGACAGTATTGACCATTCTCTGGCCACAGGATTATTCACACCCAGCATTGACCATCCTCAGGCCACAGGGTTATTCAGACACAGTATTGGCCATCCTCAGGCAACGGTTATTCATACACGGTATTGATGATTCGCAGGTCACAGAATTATTCACACCCAGTATTGACCATTCTCAAACCACAGGATTATTCACACCCAGTATTGACTATTCTCAAACCACAGGATTATTCACACACAGTATTGTCCATCCACAGGCCACAGTATTATTTGCAATCAGTATTGACCATGCACAGGCCAGAGATTATTAACACATAGTATTGACCATCCACATCCCACAGGTTTATTATCACACAGCATTGAACATCCACAGACCATATTATTATTCACTTCCTGAAGAAGGGCTAAGGCCCGAAACGTCGATTCTCCTGTTCCCTAGATGCTGCCTGACCTGCTGCGCTTTTCCAGCAACACATTTCCATATTATTATTCACACACAGAATTGCCCATCCTTCGGCAAAGGACTATTCAGACACAGTATTTACCATCCTCAGGCCGCAGGATTATTCATACAGTGTATTTGCTAATCACAATTCAAAGGATTATTCACACACAGTATTGACCATTCTTTGGCCAAGAGTTATTCACACACTGTGTTGACAATATGCAGGCCACAGGATTATTCACACAGAGTATTGACAATCGTCTGTCCACAGGATTACTCTCACACTGTATTGACCGTTCACAGTCCACAGCATTTTTCACACACAGTATTGACCATCCTCAGACCACACAAGTTTTCACACACATCATTGATCATCTTCAGGCCACAGGATTAATCCCATGCAGAATTGACCATCCACAGGCCACAGATTATCAACAAACAGTATTGACCATCCACAGGCCACTGGATTATTAACACACAGCATTTACCATCCACAGGCCACATTATCATTCACACACAGTATTGACAATCCTTAGACAAATGGTTCATCTCACACAGTATTGATGATTCACAGGTCACAGAATTATTCACACCCAGTATTGACCATCCTCAGGCCACACGAGTACTTTTAGACAATATTCAACATTCTCAGCTGACAGGATTATTCCCACACAGTATTGACTAGAATACAGACACAGGATTAATAAACAAACTGTATTGATCATTTACAGGTCACAGGATTATTCCCACACAGTACTGACCATCCTCATGGAAGAGGAAAATTTACACAAAGTCTCACCATGCTCAGGCCATGGATCATTCACACACAGTATTGACAATCCTCAAGCCACCGGATTTTTCCTACATAGTATTGACCATCCACAGGCACCAGGATTATTCTCACACTGTATTGACCATTCTCAGGCCACAGGATTATTCACACACAGTATTTACGATTCACGGGCCATAGGATTATTCACACACAGTATTGACTGCCCTCAGTCCACAGGATTATTTACACACTGTATTGAGCATTCACAGTGCACAGGATTATTTTCACACACAGTATTGACCATCCTCAGGCCACAGGATTACTCGCACATAGTATTGAGCATTCACAGTCCACAGCATTTTTCACACACAGTATTGACCAACTTCAGGCCACAGAATTATTCCCACACAGTATCGACCATCCTCAAGCCACGGGATTGTTCACACACACAGTATTGACCATCCTCAGGCCATGGATTTTTCACACACAATATTGATAATCCTCAGGCCACAGGACTATTCACACACTGTATTTAACATCCTCAGGCCACTGGATTATTTACACATGGTACAGACCACAGGATTACTCACACACAGTATTCACAATTCACAGTCCACAGGATTACTCAGACACTGTAATCACAATCCTCAGGCCACAGGATAATTCGCACACAGTATTGAACATTCTCAGGCCACGGGATTACTCACACACTGTATTCACAATCCTCAGACCTCAGGATTATTTGCTCACTGCATTGAACATCCTCAGGCCACTGGATTATTCACACACAGTACTGACCATCCTCAGGACACACTAGTATTCACACACAATATTAAATATTCCCAGCCCACAGCATTATTCACACACAGTATTGATTGGAACACGGCCACAGGATTAATGAACACACTGTCTAAACCATTTACATGGTCACAGAATTACTTCCACACAATATTAACTATCTTCAAGCCACAGGATTGTTCACACACAGTATTGAACATCCTGAGACCACAGGAGTATTCACACACTGTATTGACCATTCCCAGGCCACAGGATTATTCCCACACAGTACTGAACATCCTCAGGCCACAGGATTATTCACACACAGTATTGACTATTCACAGTCCACAGGATTATTCACACACAGTATTGACAATCCTCGGATAACAAAATTATTCACACACATTATTGACCAGCCTCGGGCCACAGGATTATTTACACACTGTGTTGACAGTACAGAGGCCACAGGAGTATTCACACACAATATTCAACATTCTCAGCCCACAGGATTATACACGCACAGTACTGACGATTCACAGCCCATAGCATTATTCACACACAGTATTGACTGCCCTCAGGCCACGTTATTATTCACACACAGTATTGATCATCCTCAGGTCAAGGGTTATTCATACACAGTATTGACCATCTTAAGGACATAAGATCATTCACACACTGTATTGACCAACCGGAGGCCACAGGTTTAATGAACACATTCTCTTTATAATTAACAGGTCACAGGAATATTCCCACACAGTACTGACAATCCACAGGGCACAGGATTATTCACACACAGTATTGAACATCCTCAAGTTCAGGATTACTCTGACACACTACTGACCATTCACAGTCCACAGGATTGTTCACACATAGTATTGTTCATACGCAGTCCAGGGATTAGTCAAACACAGTATTGATGATTCACAGGCCAGAGGATTATTCACACACAGTATTGACTAACTTCAGGCCACAGGTTTATTCACACACTGTATTGACCAGCATACGGCCACAGGAGTAATGCACACACTGTCTAGTTCATTTACACGTCACAGGATTATTCCCACACAATATTGACGATTCTCAGGCCACAGCAATATTCACACACAGTATTGACCATTCAAAGGGCACAGGTTTGTTCACACACAGCATTGAATAGCACATGGCCACAGAATTAATGAATACTCTGTCTTCAACATTTCCAGGTCACAGGATTATTCCCACATCGTATTGACCCTCCTGAAGTCACAGAATTATTTGCACACAGTACTGACCATCCTCGGGCCATGAATTATCCACACAACGTATTGACAATCCTCAAGCCACAGGATTTCTCCTACACAGTATTGATCATCCTTAGGCAACAGGATTATTCTCACACTATATTGATCATTCTCAGGCCATAGGATTATTAATAAATGGTATTGAACAACCTCAGGCAACACGATTGTTCACACACTATATTGCCCATCCTCAGGCCAAGGGTTATTCACGCACAGTATTGACCATCCTCAGGACACAGTATTATTTGCGAACAATATTGACCATTCACAGGCCACAGGATTATTTTCACACACAGTATTCACCATCCTCAGGCCACAGGATTACTCTCATACAGTATTGACCATTCACAGTCCACAGCATTTTTTACACATAGTATTGACCATTCTCAGGCCAATGGACAACTCACACACCGTATTGACCAACCTCAGGCCACAGGATGATTCCCACAGAGTCTTGACCATTCACAGGCCACAGGATTATTCACACACAGTATTGACCGTCCTCAGTCAACAGGATTTTCCCCACACAGAATATGACCACACTCAGGCCACAGGATTATTCACACAAAGTATTGAACATCCTCAGGCCACATGATTATTCCCACACAGCATTGACCATTCTCAGGCCACACCATTATTCCCATCCATGAATGACCATTCTCAGGCCACAGGATTATTCACACACTGTATTGACCATCCTCAGGCTACAGGATTCTTCCCACAGTGTATGGACCATTCTCAGGCCACAGGACTATTCACTCACTGTATTGAACATCCTCGGGCAACAGGATATTTAACACACACAGTATTGACTATCCTTTGGCCCAACGGTTATTCCCACACAGTATTGACCATTCTCAGTCCACAGCAATATTCACACACAGTATTGATCATTCACAGGGCACAGGATTATTCACACACAGTATTGACGAGCACACAGCACAGGATTAATGAACACTTTGTCTTGACCATTTACAGGTCACAGGATTGTTCCCACAGAGAATTGACCATCCTCAGGCCATGGATTATTCATACACAGTATTGATAACCCTCAAGCCACAGGATTATTCCTTCACAGTATTGACCATTCTCAGCCAAGGGTTATTCACACACTGTATTGATGATTCACAGGCCATGGATTATTCACACACAGTATTGACCATTCTCAAATCACAAGATTGTTCACACACAGTCTTGACCATTCACAGGCCACAGTATTATTTGCAAACAATATTGACATTGCACAGGTCACAGATTATTAACACATAGGATTGACCATCCACAGGCCACATTATTATTCACACAGTATCGCCTATCCTTCGGCAAGGGGCTATTGACACACAGTATTGACAATTCACAGGCCACAGGATTATTCAAACACATTATTGACCATCCTCAGGCTGCGGGATTATGCACACAGTGTATTGACCATTCACAGTCCAAACGATTATTCAAACACAGAATTGACCATCCTTAGGCTGAGAGTTATTCACATAGAGTACTTACGATTCACGGGACATTGGATTATTCCGACACAGTACTGACTGCTCTCAGTACACAGGATTATTCACACACAGGATAGATCATTCAAAGTGCACAGGATTATTCCCACACTGTATTCACAATTCTCAGGCCACAGGTTAATTCACACACAGTATTGACCATCCTCAGGCCATGAATTATTCACACACAGTATTGACAATCCTCAAGCCACAAGATTATTCCTACACAGTATTGAACATCCTCAGGCCACAGGGTTATTCACACACAGTAGTGACCATCCTCAGGCCACACGAGTACTCGCACACAATATTCAACATTCTCAGCCGACAGGATTATTCCCACACAGTATTGACTAGCATACAGACACAAGATAAACGAACAAACTGGATTGATCATTTGCAGGTCACAGGATTATTCCCAGACAGTATTGACCATTCTCTGGCCACAGGATTATTCACACCCAGCATTGACCATCCTCAGGCAAAGGTTATTCACACACAGTATTGATGATTCACAGTGCACAGGATTATTCACACACTGTATTGACCATTCACATTCCAAAGGATTATTCTCACACAAAACTGACCACCGTCATTCCACAGGATTACTCAGTCACAGTGTTGATCATTCTCAGTCCACAGGATTAACCACACACCGTATTGATCATCCTAGCCCACAGGATCATACACAAACTGTATTGACCAACCTCAGGCCACAGGATTATTCCCACACAGTAGTGACCATGTTCAAGCCTCGGGATTATTCACACAACGTATTGAGCATTCACAGTGCACACAATTATTCACACACTCTACTGACCATCCTCAGTCCACGGGATTACTCACACACAGTATTGACCAGCATACGGCCACAGGATTATTCACACACATTATTGACCTTTCTCAGACCAGAGGATTATGCACACACTGTATTAAACATCCTCAGGATTATTCCGACACTCTATTGACCATGCTCAGGACACAGAATCATTCACACATAGTATGGATCATCCTCAGGCCAAGGTATAGTCACACACAGTAATGGCCATTCACATGCCAGAATATTATTCACACACAGTATTGACCAACCTCAGGACACAGGAGTATTCACACACAATATTCAATAGTCTCAGCCAGCAGGATTATGCACAAAGTATAGACCAGCATACAGCCACAGGATTAATACACACACTGACTTGATCATTTACAGGTCACAGGATTATTACCACACAGTTTTATCCATCCTCAGGCCACAGGATTATTTCCACACAGTATTGACCATCCTCCGTCCACAGGATTACTCACACACAGTATTGATCATCCTCGGATCAAGGGTTATTCACACAAATTTTTGACCTTTCTCAGACCAGAGGATTATGCACACACTGTATTAAACATCCTCAAGACACAGGATTATTCTGACACTCCATTGACCATGCTCAGGCCACAGAATCATTCACACAAAAATATTGATCATACTCAGGCCAAGGTATAGTCACACACAGTAATGACCATTCACATGCCAGAATATTATTCACACACAGTATTGACCAACCTCAGAACACAGGAGTATTCACCCACAATATTCAATAGTCTCAGCCAGCAGGATTATTCCCACACAATATTGACCAGCATACAGCCACAGGATTAATGAACACACCATCTTGACCATTTACAGGTCACAGGATTATTACCACACAGTATTGACCATCCTCCGTCCACAGGATTACTCACACACAGTATTGATCAGCCTCGGGTCAAGGGTTATTCACACACAGTATTGACCATTCACAGGCCAGAGGATTATTCGCACACAGTATTGACCAACCCGAGGCCACAGGATTAATGAACACATTCTCTTTACCAATTAACAGGTCACAGGATTATTCCCACACCGTATTGAACATCCTCAAGCCACAGGATTATTCTGACACAGTATTGACCATTCACAGCCACAGGATTGTTCACACATAGTATTGATCATGCTCATGCCAAGGATTCGTCACACACTGTATTGACCATTCACAGGCCAGAGGATTATCACACACAGTGTTGATCATGCTCAGGCCACAGCATCATTCACACACTGTATTGACCAACCTCAGCCCACAGGAGTATTCACGCACAATATTCAATATTCTCAGCCAGCAGGATTATTCCCACACAATATTGACCAGCATACAGCCACAGGATTAATGAACACACTATCTTGACCATTTAAAGGTCACAGGATTATTCCCACACAGTATTAATGATTCTCAGTACACAGGATTATTCACACACACTATTGACTAGCATACGGACACAGGATTAACAAACACACTGTCTTGACCATTCACAGGGTACATGATTATTCCCACACAGTATTGACTATCCTCAAGCCACGGGATTGTTCACACACAGTTTTGACCATCCTCCGGCCACAGGATTGTTCATACACAGTATTTACCATCCTAAAACCATAGGATTATTCACACAGAGTATTGACCATTCACAGTCGACAGCAATATGCACACACACCATTAACCATTCACAGGCTACAGGATTATTATCACACTGCATTGACCATTCACAGGCCGCAGGATTATTCACACTGTGCATTGACCATTTACAGTCCAAAGGATGATTCACACACAGTATTGACCATGCTTAAGTCAATGGTTATTCACACACAGTATTTACGATTCACAGGCCATAGTATTATTTTCACACAGTATTGACTGCCCTCAGGCCACAGGATTATTCACTGTGTTGAATATTCACAGTGCACAGGATTATTCACACATAGTACTGAATACTCTCAGGCAACAGGATTAATTACACACAGTATTGACTATCCTCAGGCCACAGGATTATTAACACACAGTATTGAACATCCTGAGACCACAGGAGTATTCACACACTGTATTGACCATTCTCAGGCCACAGGATTATTCCCACACAGTATTGACCATCCTCAGGCCACAGGATTATTCACACACAATACTGATGATTCATAGGCCACAGCATTATTCACACACTGTATTGACCAGCCTACTTCCACAGGATTTTTGAACCTACTGCTTTGTCAGTTTACAGGTCACAGGATTATTCACACAAAGTATTGACCATCCTCAGGCCAAGGGTAATTCACACAGTATTGACCAACCTACAGACCCAGGAGTAATGAACACACTGTTATGACCATCCTCATGCCACAGGATTATTCACACACTGTATTGACCATTATCACGACACAGGATTATTCATATACAGTATTGATTTACCTCAAGCCACAGGATTTTTCACACACAGTATTGACGTTCCTCAGGCCACAGGATTGTTTTCACAAGGTATTGACCATCATCAGGCCACAGGATTACTCACACACAGCATTGACCATTCTCAGGCCACAAGATTATTCCCACACAGTATTGAGCATTCATAGTTCCCAGGATTATTTACACACATTGTTGACCATCCTCAGTACACAGGGATACTAAAATAAAATTAAACATTCTCAGGTCACAGGAATACTCAAACACAGTATTGACCACCATTAGGCCACAGGATTAATGAACACACTGTCTTGACCATTTACAGGTCTCACTTTCATTCATACACAGTTTTGACCATTCTCACGCCACAGGATTGTTCACACAGTGTATTGATCACCCTCAGGCTGCAGGATTATTCACAGACAGTACTCACTACCCTCAGGTCACACGATTGTTCACACACAGTAATGACCATCCAAGGGTTATTCACACACAGTATTCAGCATTCACTGCACACAGGATTATTCACACAGTTTTGACCTTCCTCAGACCAAAGGATTATTCCCATACAGAAGTGACCATCCTCAGGCCATGGGATAATTCCCACAGAGTGCTGGCCATCCTCAGGCCACAGGATTGTTCACAAATAATATTGACCAGCCTCGTGCCGCAGGATTATTCGCACGCAGTATTCACCATTCGCACTCCAGGGCATTATTCACACACAGCATCGACGGTAAGCAGACCACAGGATTATTCACACAGAGCATTGAATAACCCTAGTCAACAGGATTAATCGCACATAGTTTTGACCATTTTCAGGTCACAGCATTGCTCACACACAGTACTGACCATCCTCAGGGCAAGGGTTATTCACACACAGTATTGACCATTCACGGGTCAGAGGATTATTCACACGTGGTATTGACCATTCACTGTCCAAGGATAATTCACACACAGCATTGACTGTCACAGGCCACAGGCTTATTCACACACAATATTGAACATCCTCAGGGCACAGGATTATTCAGTATTGACCATCATCAGACCACAAGATTATTCACACACTGTATTAACCAGCCTCCGGCCACATAATTATTCACAACAGTATTGACCATGCACAAGCCACAGATTATTCACACACAGTATTGACCATTCACAGGGCACAGGATGATTCTCACACAGCATTGACTAGGACATGGCCACAGGAGTAATGAACACTCTGTCTTCAACATTTGCAAGTCACAGGATTATTCCCACATAGTATTGACAATTCTCAGACCACATCTTTATTCACACATAGTATTGACCAGCCTCCGGCCACAGGATTAATTAACACACTGTCTTGACCATTTACAGGTAACAGGATTATTCCCACACAGTATTGACCATCCTCTAGCCACGGGATTGTTCACACACACAGTATTGATCATCCTCAGGCCACAGGATTATTCACACACTGTATTTAACATCCTCAGGCCACTGGATTATTTACACATAGTATTGACAGAAAACAGACCACAGGATTACTCACACACAGTATTCACAATTCACAGGCCACAGGATTACTCAGACACTGTATTCACAATCCTGAGGCCACAGGATATTTCGCACACAGTATTGAACATTCTCAGGCCACAGGATTACTCACACACTGTATTCACAATCCTCAGACCTCAGGATTATTCGCACACTACATTGAACATCCTCAGGCCACTGGATTATTCACACACAGTACTGACCATCCTCAGGACACACGAGTATTCATACACAATATTCAATATTCCCAGCCCACAGCATTATTCACACACAGTATTGATTGGAACACAGCCACACTGTCTTAACCATTTACATGGTCACAGAATTACTTCCACGCAATATTAACTATCTTCAAGCCACAGGATTGTTCACAAACAGTATTGAACATCCTGATACCACAGGAGTATTCACACACTGTATTGACCATTCTCAGGCCATAGGATTATTCCCACACAGTATTGAACATCCTCAGGCCACAGGATTATTCACACATAGTATTGACCAGCATACGGCCACAGGATTAATGAACACACTGTCTTGACCATTTACAGGTCACAGAAATATTCGCACCCAGTATTGACCATCCTCAAGCCACAGGATTGTTCACACTCAGCATTGCCCGTCCTCAGACCACAGAATTATTCTCACACAGTATTGACCATCCTCAGGCCACAGGAATATTCACTCACAGTATTGCCCATTCTCAGGCCACAGGAGTAATCACACATGCTATTGACTATCCTCAGGGCACATGATTATTTTCACACTGTATTGACCATCATCAGGCTACAGGAATATTCACTCACAGTAGTGACAATTCTCAAATTACAGGATTGTTCACACACAGTATTGGCGATTCACAGGCCAGAGCATTATGCATACATGGTATTGATCATTCACTGTCAAAGGATTATTCACACACAGTATTGACCATCCTCAGGCCACAGAATTATTCCAATACATTATTGACTATTCGAAGGCCACAGGATTATTCACTCACTGTATTGAACATCCTCGGGCAGCAGGACATTTAACACACACAGTATTGACTATCCTTCGGCCCAACGGTTATTCCCACAAAGTATTGACCATTCTCAGTCCACAGGATTATTCACACACAGTATTGACCACCATACGGCCACAGTATTAATGAACGCACTGTCTTAATCATTTATACATCACATGATTATTTCCACGCAGTATTAACAATTCTCAGGCCACAGCATTATTCACACACAGTATTGACCATTCACAGGGCACAGGATTATTGACACACAGTATTGACTAGCACACGGCCACAAGATTAATGAACACTCAGTCTTCAACTTTTGCAGGTCACAGGATTGTTCCAACATAGAATTCACAATCCTCAGGCTACATGATTATTCACACACAGTATTGACCAGCCTACGGCCACAGGATTAATGAACACACTGTCTTGATCATTTACAGGTCACAGGATTATTCCCACATAGTTATGAACATCCTCAATGAAGAGGAAAATTTAAACAAAGTATCACCATGCTCAGGCCATGGATTATTCACACACAGTATTGACAATCCTCAAGCCACAGGATTTTTCCTACACAGTATTGACCATCCACAGGCACCAAGATTATTCTCACACTGTATTGACCATTCTCAGGCCACAGGATTATTCACACACAGTATTGACAATCCTCGGGTAGCAAAAGTATTCACACACATTATTGACCAGCCTCAGGCCACAGGATTATTTACACACTGTGTTGACAGTACAGAGGCCACAGGAGTATTCACACCTAATATTCAACATTCTCAGCCCACAGGATTATACACACACAGTACTAACGATTCACAGCCCATAGCATTATTCACACACAGTATTGACTGCCCTCAGGCCACATTATTATTCACACACAGTATTGATCATCCTCAGGTCAAGGGTTATTCATACACAGTATTGACCATCTTAAGGACATCAGATCATTCACACACTGTATTGACCAACCAGAGGCCACAGGTTGAATGAACACATTCTCTTTACCAATTAACAGGTCACAGGAATATTCCCAAATAGTACTGACAATCCACAGGGCACAGGATTATTCACACACAGTATTGAACATCCTCAAGTTCAGGATTACTCTGACACACTACTGAACATTCACAGTCCACAGGATTGTTCACACATAGTATTGTTCAGACTCATTCCAAGGATTAGTCAAACACAGTATTGATGATTCACAGACCAGAGGATTATTCACACACAGTATTGACTAACTTCAGGCCACAGGTTTATTCACACACTGTATTGACACACAAGCTATTGAAGTGTTCACACACAATGTTCAATATTCTCAGCCAACAGGATTATTCAGATACAGTATTGACCAACATACGGCCACAGGATTAATGCACACACTGTCTTGTTCATTTACACGTCACAGGATTATTCCCACACAATATTGACGATTCTCAGGCCACAGCAATATTCACACACAGTATTGACCATTCACAGGGAACAGGTTTATTCACACACAGCATTGTGGCTACAGAATTAATGTATACTCTGTCTTCAACATTTCCAGGTCACAGGATTATTCACACATAGTATTGACCCTCCTGAATTCACAGAATTATTTACGCACAGTATTGACAATCCTCGGGTAGCAAAAGTATTCACACACATTATTGACCAGCCTCAGGCCACAGGATTATTTACACACTGTGTTGACAGTACAGAGGCCACAGGAGTATTCACACACAATATTCAACATTCTCAGCCCACAGGATTATACACACACAGTACTGACGCTTCACAGCCCATAGCATTATTCACACACAGTATTGACTGCCCTCAGGCCACATTATTATTCACACACAGTATTGATCATCCTCAGGTCAAGAGTTATTCATACACAGTATTGACCATCTTAAGGACATCAGATCATTCACACACTGTATTGATCAACCGGAGGCCACAGGTTTAATGAACACATTCTCTTTACCAATTAACAGGTCACAGGAATATTCCCAAATAGTACTGACAATCCACAAGGCACAGGATTATTCACACACAGTATTGAACATCCTCAAGTTCAGGATTACTCTGACACACTACTGACCATTCACAGTCCACAGGATTGTTCACACATAGTATTGTTCAGACTCAGTCCAAGGTTTAGTCAAACACAGTATTGATGATTTACAGACCAGAGGATTATTCACACACAGTATTGACTAACTTCAGGCCACAGGTTTATTCACACACTGTATTGACACACAAGCTATTGAAGTGTTCACACACAATGTTCAATATTATTCAGATACAGTATTGACCAACATACGGCCACAGGATTAATGCACACACTGTCTTGTTCATTTACACGTCACAGGATTATTCCCACACAATATTGACGATTCTCAGGCCACAGCAATATTCACACACAGTATTGACCATTCACAGGGCACAGGTTTATTCACACACAGCATTGTGGCTACAGAATTAATGTATACTCTGTCTTCAACATTTCCAGGTCACAGGATTATTCCCACATAGTATTGACCCTCCTGAAGTCACAGAATTATTTACGCACAGTATTGACCATCCTCAGTCCATGAATTATCCACACAACATATTGACAATCCTCAAGCCACAGGATTTTTCCTACACTATATTGATCATTCTCAGGCCATAGGATTATTAATAAATGGTATTGAACAACCTCAGGCAACACGATTGTTCACACACTGTATTGACCATCCTCAGGCCAAGGGTTATTCACGCACAGTATTGACCATCCTCAGGACACAGTATTATTTGCAAACAATATTGACCATGCACAGGCCACAGATTTTTAACACATAGTATTGACCATCCACAGCCCACATGATTATTATCACACAGCATTGACCATCCACAGGCCACATCATTATTCACACACAGTATTGCCCATCCTTAGGCAAAGGGCTATTCACACACAGTATTTACGATTCACGGGCCAATTACGATTCACACACAGGATTGTCTGCCCTCAGTCCACAGGATTATTTACACAATGTATTGAGCATTCACGGTGCACAGGATTATTCATTCACATACTGTATTCACAATTCTCAGGTCACAAGTTAGTTCACACACAGTATTGACCATTCTCAGGCCACAGGATTATTTTCACACACAGTATTGACCATTCTCGGGCCACAGGATTACTCTCATACAGTATTGACCATTCACAGTCCACAGCATTTTTCACACATAGTATTGACCATTCTCAGGCCAAAGGACTACTCACACACAGTATTGACCAACCTCAGGCAACATAAGTTTTCACACGCCGTATTGACCATCCTCAGGCCACAGGATGATTCCCACAGAGTCTTGACCTTTCATAGGCCACAGGATTATTCACACACAGTATTGACCGTCCTCAGGCTACAGGATTATTCCCACACAGCATTGACCAGTCTCAGGCCACAGGATTATTCCCACACAGCATTGACCATTCTCAGGCCACACCATTATTCCCATCCATGAATGACCATTCTCAGGCCACAGGATTATTCACACACTGTATTGACCATCCTCAGGCTACAGGATTATTCCCACAGTGTATGGACCATTCTCAGGCCACAGGACTATTCACTCACTGTATTGAACATCCTCGGGCAACAGGATATTTAACACACACAGTATTGACTATCCTTTGGCCCAACGGTTATTCCCACACAGTATTGACCATTCTCAGTCCACAGCAATATTCACACACAGTATTGATCATTCACAGGGCACAGGATTATTCACACACAGTATTGACTAGCACACGGCACAGGATTAATGAACACTGTCTTGACCATTTACAGGTCAAAGGATTATTCCCACACAGGATTAACCATCCTTTGGCTAAGGGTTATTCACACACAGTATTTACGATTCATGGGCCATTGGATTACTCCGACACAGTACTGACTGCCCTCAGTACACAGGATTATTCACACATTGTCTTGAGCATTCAAAGTGCACAGGATTATTCCCACACTGTATTCACAATTCTCAGGCCACAGGTTAATTCACACATTATTGACCAGCCTCCAGCCACAAGATTATTCACTCACAGTATTCACCAACCTCAGGCCACAGGAGTATTCATAAACAGTATTGAGCATTCATAGTTCCCAGGATTACATAAACACGGTATTGACAATCCACAGTCCACAGAATTATTCACACAAGTATTCTCCATCCTCAGACCGCAGCATTATTCGCACTCAGTATTCTACAGGTTTATTGACACACATTATTGACCATCCTCAGGCAACAGGATTATTCTCACACAGTACTGACCATCTTGACGCAACACAATTATTCACACACGGTATACACCATCCTCAAACCACAAGATTATTTTCACATGGTATTGACAATCATCGGGCTACAGGATTAATCACACATGGTATTGACCAATCACTGTCCAAAGGATTATTCTCACACAGTATTGACCATCCTCAGGCAACAGGAGTAGTTCACAGAGTATTCATCAACTCAGGCAACAGGATTATTCACATGCAGTATTGACCATCCTCAGGCCACAGGATTATTCACACGCAATATTGACCATTTCCAGGCCACAGCATGATTCACACACACAGTATTGAACAACCTCAGGCAACAGGATTAATCACACATGGCCCTGACCATTCACTGTCCAAAGGATTATTCACACACTGTATTGAACATCCTCAAACCACCGGATTAGTGGCACACATTACTGAACATCCTCAGGGACCAGGATTATTCACACACAATATTGACCATCCCCACACAAAGAATTATTCACATATAGTATAGACGACCCTACTGCCACAGGATTATTCACACACAATATTGACATTCCGCAGGCCACAGGATTATTTTCACACATTATTGACCAGCCTCCAGCCACAAGATTATTCACTCAAGTATTGACCAACCTCAGGCCACAGGAGCATTCATAAACAATATTGACAATCCACAGTCCACAGGATTATTCACACTGTATTGACCAGCCTACTTCCACAGGATTTTTGAACCTACTGCCTTGTCAGTTTACAGGTCACAGGATTATTCACACAAAGTATTGACCATCTTCAGGCCAAGGGTAATTCACACACAGTATTGACCATTCACTGTCCAAGGATAATTCACACACAGTATTGACCATCCTCAGGCCATGAATTATTCACACACAGTATTGACAATCCTCAAGCCACAGGATTATTCCTACACAGTATTGACCATCCTCAGGTCACGGGGTTATTCACACACAGTAGTGACCATCCTCCGGCCACACGAGACCTCGCACACAATATTCAACATTCTCAGCCGACAGGATTATTCACACACATTAATGACCATCCATAGGCCAAGGGTTATTCACACACGGTATTGACCATTCTCAAGCCAGAGGATTACTTTCACATGTTATTGACCACCATCAGCCCACAAGATTATTCACACACATTATTGACAAACCTTAGGCCACAGGTGTATTCATAAACAGTATCGAGCATTCATAGCTCCCAGGATTATTTACACACAGTATTGACAATCCACAGTCCACAGGATTATTCACACAAGTATCCTCCATCCTCAGGCTGCAGGATTATTCGCACACAGTATTCTACATCCTCAGGTCTCAGAATTATTCACACACTGTATTGACCATTCACAGTACAAAGGAATAATTACACATCATGTCGACCATCCTCAGTCCACAGGATTACTCTCACACAGTATTGACCATTCGTAGAGCACAGGATTATTCACTCACAGTATTGATCATTCACAGGTAACAAGATTATTCTCACACAGGATTGAACAACCTCAGGCAACAGGATTAATCACACATAGAGTTGATCATCCTCAAGCCACAGGATTATTCACACGTGGAACTGACCATTCACTGTCCAAAGGATTATTCTCACACAGTATTGACCATCTCATGTCACCGGATTAGTGGCACACATTATTGAACATCCTCAGGCAACAGGATTATTCACACGCAATATTGACCATCCTCACGCAAAGAATTATTCACACACAGTATAGACCACCCTACTGCCACAGGATTATTCACACACAGTGTTGACAGTCCGCAGGCCACAGGATTATTTTCACACATTATTGACCAGCCTCCAGCCACAAGATTATTCACTCACAGTATTCACCAACCACAGGCCACAGAAGTATTCATAAACAGTATTGAGCATTCATAGTTCCCAGGATTACATAAACACGGTATTGACAATCCACAGGCCACAGAATTATTCATACAAGTATTCTCCATCCTCAGACCGCAGCATTATTCGCACTCAGTATTCTACTGGTTTATAGGCCACAGGATTATTTTCACAAGGTATTGACCATCACCAGGCCACAGGATTATTCACACACAGCATTGACCATTCTCAGGCCACAAGATTATTCCCACACAGTATTGAGCATTCACAGTTCCCAGGATTATTTACACACATTATTGACCATCCTCGTAAAAAGGGATACTCAAAAAAAAAATTAAACATTCTCAGGTCACAGGAATACTCAAACACAGTATTAACCACCATTAGGCCACAGGATTAATGAACACACTGTCTTAACCATTTACATGGTCACAGAATTACTTCCACAAAATATTAACTATCTTCAAGCCACAGGATTGTTCACACACAGTGTTGAACATCCTGAGACCACAGGAGTATTCACACACTGTATTGACCATTCTCAGGCCACAAGATTATTCCCACACACTATTGAACATCCTCAAGCCACAGGATTATTCACACATAGTATTGACCAGCATACGGCCACAGGATTAATGAACACACAGTCTTGACCATTTACAGGTCACAGAAATATTCGCACCCAGTATTGACCATCCTCAAGCCACAGGATTGTTCACACTCAGTATTGACAATCCTCAGGCCACAGAAGTATTCTCACACAGTATTGACGATCCTCAGGCCACAGGATTATTTTCACAAGGTATTGACCATCATCAGGCCACAGGATTATTCACACACAGCATTGACCATTCTCAGGCCACAAGATTATTCCCACACAGCATTGAGCATTCATAGTTCCCAGGATTATTTCCACACATTATTGACCATCCTCAGTACACAGGGATAATCAAAAAAAATTAAACATTCTCAGGTCACAGGAATACACAAACACAGTATTGACCACCATTAGGCCACAGGATTAATGAACACACTGTCTTGACCATTTACAGGTCTCACTTTCATTCATACACAGTTTTGACCATTCTCAGGCCACAGGATTGTTCACACAGTGTATTGATCACCCTCAGGCTGCAGGATTATTCACAGACAGTACTCACTACCCTCAGGTCACACGATTGTTCACACACAGTAATGACCATCCAAGGGTTATTCACACACAGTATTCAGCATTCATCGTGCACAGGATTATTCTCACACAGTTTTGACCTTCCTCAGACCAAAGGATTATTCCCATACAGAACTGACCGTCCTCAGTCCACGGGATAATTCCACAGATTGTTGGCCATCTTCAGGCCACAGGATTGTTCACAAATAATATTGACCAGCCTCGTGCCACAGGATTATTCGCACACAGTATTCACCATTCACAGTCCACAGCATTATTCACACACAGCATAGACTGTTAACAGACCACAGGATTATTCACACAGAGCATTGAATAACCCTAGTCAACAGGATTAATCGCACATAGTTTTGACCATTCTCAGGCCACAGGATTGCTCACACACAGTATTGACCAGCCTCAGGCCAAGGGTTATTCACACACAGTATTGACCATTCACGGGTCAGAGGATTATTCACACGTGGTATTGACCATTCACTGTCCAAGGATAATTCACACACAGCATTGACCGTCACAGGCCACAGGTTTATTCACACACAATATTGACCATCCACAGACCACAGCCTTATTCACACACAGTATTGACTATTCTTAGGCCACTGGATTATTCCCACACTTTATTGACTACTCTCAGGCCACATGATTATTAACTCACAGCATTGACCATTTTCAGGCCAACAGGATTATTCCCATACATTATTAACCATTCTAAAGCCACAAGATTATTCACACACAGTATGGACCGTCCTCAGGCAACAGAATTATTCACACACAAAGTATTGACAATCCTCAAGCCTCTAGATTATTCACACACTGTATTGAACATTCTCAGTTCACAGGATTATTCGCACACATTATTGACCACCATACGGTCACAGTATTAATGAACACACTGTCTTGGTCATTTACACGTCACAGGATTATTCCCACACAGTATTGACTAGCACATGGCCACAGGATTAATGAACACTCTGTCTTCAACATTTGAAAGTCACAGGATTATTCCCACATAGTATTGACAATTCTCAGACCACATCATTATTCACACATTGTATTGACCAGCCTCCGGCCACAGGATTAATGAACACACTGTCTTGACCATTTACAGGTCACAGGATTATTCCCACACAGTATTGACCATCCTCAAGCCACGGGATTATTCACACACACACAATATTGACAATCCTCAGGCCACAGGATTATTCACTCACTGGATTGAACATCCTCTGGCCACTGCATTATTTACACATAGTTTTGACAGTATACAGACCGCAGGATTACTCACACACAATATTCACAATTCACAGGCCACAGGATAATTCGCACACAGTATTGAACATTCTCAGGCCACAGGATTACTCACACACTGTATTTACAATCTTCAGACGTCAGGATTATTCGCACACTGCATTGAACATCCTCAGGCCACTGGATTATTTACACACAGTACTGACCATCCTCAGGACACACGAGTATTCACATAAAATATTCAATATTCCCAGCCCACAGCATTATTCACACACAGTATTGATTGGAACACGGCCACAGGATTAATGAACACACTGTCTTAACCATTTACATGGTCACAGAATTACTTCCACACAATATTGACTATCTTCAAGCCACAGGATTGTTCACACACTGTATTGAACATCCTGAGACCACAGGAGTATTCACACACTGTATTGACCATTCTCAGGCCACAGGATTATTCCCACACAGTATTGACCATTCTCAGGCCGCAGGATTATTCACACACAGAATTGAACATCCTCAGGCCACAGGATTATTCACACACAGTATTGACCACCACACGGCCACAGGATTAATGAACACGCAGTCTTCAACTTTTGCAGGTCACAGGGTTGTTCCAACATGGAATTCACAATACTCAGGCTACATGATAATTCACACACAATATTGAACATCCTCAGGCCACAGGATTATTCACACACAGTATTGACCACCACACGGCCACAGGATTAATGAACACGCAGTCTTCAACTTTTGCAGGTCACAGGATTGTTCCAACATGCAATTCACAATCCTCAGGCTACATGATTATTCACACAAAATATTGACCAGCCTACGGCCACAGGATCACTGTCTTGATCATTTACAGGTCACAGGATTATTCCCACACAGTATTGACCATCCTCATGGAAGAGGAAAATTTATACAAAGTATCACCATGCTCAGGCCATGGATCATTCACACACAGTATTGACCATCCACAGGCAGCAGGATTATTCTCACACTGTATTGACCATTCTCAGGCCACAGGATTATTCACACACAGTGTTGACAATCCTCGGGTAACAAAATTATTCACACACATTATTGACCAGCCTCAGGCCACAGGATTATTTACACACTGTGCTGACAGTACAGAGGCCACAGGAGTATTCACACACAATATTCAACATTCTCAGCCCACAGGATTATACACACACAGTACTGACGCTTCACAGCCCATAGCATTATTCACACACAGTATTGACTGCCCTCAGGCCACATTATTATTCACACACAGTATTGATCATCCTCAGGTCAAGAGTTATTCATACACAGTATTGACCATCTTAAGGACATCAGATCATTCACACACTGTATTGACCAACCGGAGGCCACAGGTTTAATGAACACATTCTCTTTACCAATTAACAGGTCACAGGAATATTCCCACACAGTACTGACAATCCACAGGGCACAGGATTATTCACACACAGTATTGAACATCCTCAAGGTCAGGATTACTCTGACACACTACTGACCATTCACAGTCCACAGGATTGTTCACACATAGTATTGTTCATACTCAGTCCAAGGATTAGTCAAACACAGTATTGATGATTCACAGGCCAGAGGATTATTCACACACAGTATTGACTAACTTCAGGCCACAGGTTTATTCACACACTGTATTGATTAAACACAAGCTACTGGAGTATTCACACACAATGTTCAATATTCTCAGCCAACAGGATTATTCAGATACAGTATTGACCAGCATACGGCCACAGGATTAATGCACACACTGTCTTGTTCATTTACATGTCACAGGATTATTCCCACACAATATTGACGATTCTCAGGCCACAGCAATATTCACACACAGTATTGACCATTCACAGGGCACAGGTTTATTCACACACAGTATTGACCATTCTCAAATCACAAGATTGTTCACACACAGTCTTGACCATTCACAGGCCACAGTATTATTTGCAAACAATATTGACATTGCACAGGTCACAGATTATTAACACATCGTATTGACCAAACACAGCCCACAGGATTGTTATCACACAGCATTGACCATCCACAGGCCACATTATTATTCACACAGTATCGCCTATCCTTAGGCAAGGGGCTATTGACACACAGTTTTGACAATTCACAGGCCACAGGATTATTCAAACACATTATTGACCATCCTCAGGCTGCGGGATTATGCACACAGTGTATTGACCATTCACAGTCCAAAGGATTATTCACACACAGAATTCACCATCCTTAGGCTAAGGGTTATTCACATACAGTATTTACGATTCACGGGCCATTGGATTATTCCGACACAGTACTGACTGCTCTCAGTACACAGGATTATTCACACACAGTATGGAGCATTGAAAGTGCACAGGATTATTCACACACTGTATTCACAATTCTCAGGCCACAGGTTAATTCACACACAGTATTGACCATCCTCAGGCCATGAATTATTCACACACAGTATTGACAATCCTCAAGCCACAAGATCATTCCTACACAGTATTGAACATCCTCAGGCCACAGGGTTATTCACACACAGTAGTGACCATCCTCAGGCCACACGAGTACTCGCACACAATATTCAACATTCTCAGCCGACAGGATTATTCCCACACAGTATTGACTAGCATACAGACACAGGATTAATGAACAAACTGTATTGATCATTTGCAGGTCACAGGATTATTCCCACACAGTATTGACCATTCTCTGGCCACAGGATTATTCACACCCAGCATTGACCACCCTCAGGCAAAGGTTATTCACACACAATATTGATGATTCACAGTGCACAGGATTATTCACACACTGTATTGACCATTCACATTCCAAAGGAATACACAATACTGACCACCGTCATTCCACAGGATTACTCAGTCACAGTGTTGATCATTCTCAGTCCACAGGATTAACCACACACCGTATTGATCATCCTAGCCCACAGGATCATTCACAAACTGTATTGACCAACCTCAGGCCACAGGATTATTCCCACACAGTAGTGACCATGTTCAAGACTCGGGATTATTCACACGACGTATTGAGCATTCACAGTGCACAGAATTATTCACACACTCTACTGACCATCCTCAGTCCACGGAATTACTCACACACAGTATTGACCAGCATACGGCTACAGGATTATTCACACACATTATTGACCTTTCTCAGACCAGAGGATTATGCACACACTGTATTGAACATCCTCAAGACACAGGTTTATTCCGACACTCTATTCACCATGCTCAGGCCACAGAATCATTCACACATAGTATTGATCATACTCAGGCCAAGGTATAGTCACACACAGTAATGACCATTCACATGCCAGAATATTATTCACACACAGTATTGACCAACCTCAGGACACAGGAGTATTCACACACAATATTCAATAGTCTCAGCCAGCAGGATTATTCACAAAGTGTAGACCAGCCTACGGCCACAGGATTAATACACACACTGTCTTGATCATTTACAGGTCACAGGATTATTACCACACAGTTTTATCCATCCTCAGACCACAGGATTATTCCCACACAGTATTGACCATCCTCCGTCCACAGGATTACTCACACACAGTATTGATCATCCTCGGGTCAAGGGTTATTCACACACATTATTGACCTTTCTCAGCCCAGAGGATTATGCACTCACTGTATTAAACGTCCTCAAGACACAGGATTATTCTGACACTCTATTGACCATGCTCAGGCCACAGAATCATTCACACAAAAATATTGATCATACTCAGGCCAAGGTATAGTCACACACAGTAATGACCATTCACATGCCAGAATATTATTCACACACAGTATTGACCAACCTCAGGACACAGGAGTATTCACGCACAATATTCAATATTCTCAACCAGCAGGATTATTCCCACACAAAATTGACCACAGGATTAATGAGGAGTATTCACACACAATATTCAATAGTCTCAGCCAGCAGGATTATTCCCACACAATGTTGACCAGCATACAGCCACAGGATTAATGAACACACCATCTTGACCATTTACAGGTCACAGGATTATTACCACACAGTATTGACCATCCTCCGTCCACAGGATTACTCACACACAGTATTGATCATCCTCGGGTCAAGGGTTATTCACACACAGTATTGACCATTCAAAGGTCAGAGGATTATTCGCACACAGTATTGATCATCCTAAGGCCATAAGATCATTCACACACTGCATTGACCAACCCGAGGCCACAGGATTAATGAACACATTACCAATTAACAGGTCACAGGATTATTCCCACACCGTATTGAACATCCTCAAGCCACAGGATTATTCTGACACAGTATTGACCATTCACAGCCACAGGATTGTTCACACATAGTATTGATCATGCTCATGCCAAGGATTAGTCACACACAGTATTGACCATTCACAGGCCAGAGGATTATCACACACAGTATTGATCATGCTCAGGCCACAGCATCATTCACACACTGTATTGACCAACCTCAGCCCACAGGAGTATTCACGCACAATATTCAATATTCTCAACCAGCAGGATTATTCCCACACAAAATTGACCAGCATACAGCCACAGGATTAATGAACACACTATCTTGACCATTTATAGGTCACAGGATTATTCACACACAGTATTGACCAGCATACGGACACAGGATTAACAAACACACTGTCTTGACCATTCACAGGGTACATGATTATTCCCACACAGTATTGACTATCCTCAAGCCACGGGATTGTTCACACACAGTGAAGACCATCCTCCGGCCACAGGATTGTTCATACACAGTACTTACCACCCTAAAACCATACGATTATTCACACAGAGTATTGACCATTCACAGTCGACAGCAATATGCACACACACCATTGACCATTCACAGGCTACAGGATTATTATCACACTGCATTGACCATTCACAGGCCGCAGGATTATTCACACTGTGCATTGACCATTTACAGTCCAAAGGATTATTCACACACAGTATTGACCATCCTTAGGCCAATGGTTACTCACACACAGTATTTACGATTCACAGGCCATAGTATTATTTTCACACAGTATTGACTGCCCTCAAGCCACAGGATTATTCACACTGTGTTGAATATTCACAGTGCACAGGATTATTCACACATAGTACTGAATACTCTCAGGCAACAGGATTAATTACACACAGTATTGACTATCCTCAGGCCACAGGATTATTCACACACAATACTGATGATTCATAGGCCACAGCATTATTCACACACTGTATTGACCAGCCTACTTCCACAGGATTTTTGAACCTACTGCTTTGTCAGTTTACAGGTCACAGGATTATTCACACAAAGTATTGAACATCCTCAGGCCAAGGGTAATTCACACAGTATTGACCAACCTACAGACCCAGGAGTAATGAACACACTGTTATGACCATCCTCATGCCACAGGATTATTCACACACCATATTGACACTTCACAGGCCGGAGGATTATTCATACACAGTATTGACGATTCACAGGCCACAGGATTAGTGACACACATTATTGACCATCCTCAGGCCACAGGATTATTCACACACAGTATTGACAATTCTACATCTACAGGATTACTCACACACAGTATTGACCATTCACAGTCCACAGGATTATTCACACACAGTATTGACAATCCTCGGGTAACAAAATTATTCACACACATTATTGACCAGTCTCAGGCCACAGGATTATTTACACACTGTGTTGACAGTACAGAGGCCACAGGAGTATTCACACCTAATATTCAACATTCTCAGCCCACAGGATTATACACGCACAGTACTGACGATTCACAGCCCATAGCATTATTCACACACAGTATTGACTGCCCTCAGGCCACATTATTATTCACACACAGTATTGATCATCCTCAGGTCAAGGGTTATTCATACACAGTATTGACCATCTTAAGGACATAAGATCATTCACACACTGTATTGACCAACCGGAGGCCACAGGTTTAATGAACACATTCTCTTTACCAATTAACAGGTCACAGGAATATTCCCACACAGTACTGACAATCCACAGGGCACAGGATTATTCACACACAGTATTGAACATCCTCAAATTCAGGATTACTCTGACACACGACTGACCGTTCACAGTCCACAGGATTGTTCACACTTCATACGCAGTCCAGGGATTAGTCAAACACAGTATTGATGATTCACAGGCCAGAGGAATTGTACACAGTATTGAACATCCTCAAATTCAGGATTACTCTGACACACGACTGACCGTTCACAATCCACAGGATTGTTCACACTTCATACGCAGTCCAGGGATTAGTCAAACACAGTATTGATGATTCACAGGCCAGAGGATTATTCACACACAGTTTTGACTAACTTCAGGCCACAGGTTTATTCACACACTGTATTGACTAAACACAAGCTACTGGAGTATTCACACACACAATGTTCAATACTGTCAGCCAACAGGATTATTCAGATACAGTATTGACCAGCATACGGCCACAGGATTAATGCACACACTGTCTAGTTCATTTACACGTCACAGGATTATTCCCACACAATATTGACGATTCTCAGGCCACAGCAATATTCACACACAGTATTGACCATTCAAAGGGCACAGGTTTGTTCACACACAGCATTGACTGGCACATGGCCACAGAATTAATGAATACTCTGTCTTCAACATTTCCAGGTCACAGGATTATTCCCACATAGTATTGACCCTCCTGAAGTCACAGAATTATTTACACACAGTACTGACCATCCTCAGGCCATGAATTATCCACACAACGTATTGACAATCCTCAAGCCACAGGATTTCTCCTACACAGTATTGACCATCCTTAGGCAACAGGATTATTCTCACACTTTCTTGATCATTCTCAGGCCATAGGATTATTAATAAATGGTATTGAACAACCTCAGGCAACACGATTGTTCACACACTATATTGACCATCCTCAGGCCAAGGGTTATTCACGCACAGTATTGACCATCCTCAGGACACAGTATTATTTGCGAACAATATTGACCATTCTCAGGCCACAGGATTATTTTCACACACAGTATTCACCATCCTCAGGCCACAGGATTACTCTCATACAGTATTGACCATTCACAGTCCACAGCATTTTTTACACATAGTATTGACCATTCTCAGGCCAATGGACAACTCACACACCGTATTGACCAACCTCAGGCCACAGGATGATTCCCACAGAGTCTTGACCATTCACAGGCCACACGATTATTCACACACAGTATTGACCGTCCTCAGTCAACAGGATTTTCCCCACACAGAATATGACCACACTCAGGCCACAGGATTATTCACACAAAGTATTGAACATCCTCAGGCCACATGATTATTCCCACACAGCATTGACCATTCTCAGGCCACAGGATTATTCCCACACAGCATTGACCATTCTCAGGCCACACCATTATTCCCATCCATGAATGACCATTCTCAGGCCTCAGGATTATTCACACACTGTATTGACCATCCTCAGGCTACAGGATTATTCCCACAGAGTATGGACCATTCTCAGGTCACAGGACTATTCACTCACTGTATTGAACATCCTCGGGCAACAGGATATTTAACACACACAGTATTGACTATCCTTTGGCCCAATGGTTATTCCCACACAGTATTGACCATTCTCAGTCCACAGCAATATTCACACACAGTATTGATCATTCACAGGGCACAGGATTATTCACACACAGTATTGACTAGCACACGGCACAGGATTAATGAACACTTTGTCTTGACCATTTACAGGTCACAGGATTGTTCCCACAGAGAATTGACAATCCTCAGGCCACATGATTATTCACACTCAATATTGACCAGCTTACAGCCATAGAATTAATGAACACAGTGTCTTGACCATTTACAGGTCACAGGATTATTCACACACAGGATTGACCATCCTCAGGCCATGGATTATTCATACACAGTATTGATAACCCTCAAGCCACAGGATTATTCCTCCACAGTATTGACCATTCTCAGCCAAGGGTTATTCACACACAATATTGATGATTCACAGGCCGCAGGATTATTCACACACAGTATTGACCATTCTTAAATCACAAGATTGTTCACACACAGTCTTGACCATTCACAGGCCACAGTATTATTTGCAAACAATATTGACATTGCACAGGTCACAGATTATTAACACATAGTATTGACCATCCATAGCCCACAGGATTATTATCACACAGCATTGACCATCCGCAGGCCACAGTATTATTCACACAGTATCGCCTATCCTTCGGCAAGGGGCTATTGACACACAGTATTGACAATTCACAGGCCACAGGATTATTCAAACACATTATTGACCATCCTCAGGCTGCGGGATTATGCACACAGTGTATTGACCATTCACAGTCCAAAGGATTATTCACACACAGAATTGACCATCCTTCGGCTAAGGGTTATTCACATACAGTATTTACGATTCACGGGCCATTGGATTATTCCGACACAGTACTGACTGCCCTCAGTACACAGGATTATTAAACATACAGTAGTGATCATGTTCAAGCCTCGGGATTATTCACACGACGTATTGAGCATTCACAGTGCACAGAATTATTCACACACTCTACGGACCATCCTCAGTCCACGGGATTACTCACACACAGTATTGACCAGCATACGGCCACAGGATTATTCACACACAGTATTGACCTTTCTCAGCCCAGAGGATTATGCACACACTGTATTAAAGATCCTCAAGTCACAGGATTATTCTGACACTCTATTGACCATGCTCAGGCCACAGAATCATTCACACATAGTATTGATCATACTCAGGCCAAGGAATAGTCACACACAGTAATGACCATTCACATGCCAGAGTATTATTCACACAAAGTATTGATCAACCTCAGGACACAGGAGTATTCACACACAATATTCAATAGTCTCAGCCAGCAGGATTATTCACAAAGTATAGACCAGCCTACGGCCACAGGATTAATACACACACTGTCTTGATCATTTACAGGTCACAGGATTATTACCACACAGTTTTATCCATCCTCAGGCCACAGGATTATTCCCATACAGTATTGACCATCCTCCGTCCACAGGATTACTCACACACAGTATTGATCATCCTCGGGTCAAGGGTTATTCACTCACAGTATTGACCATTCAAAGGTCAGAGGATTATTCGCACACAGTATTGATCATCCTAAGGCCATAAGATCATTCACACACTGCATTGACCAACCCGAGGCCACAGGATTAATGAACACATTCTCTTTACCAATTAACAGGTCACAGCATTATTCCCACAACGTATTGAACATCCTCAAGCCACAGGTTTATTCTGACACAGTATTGACCATTCACAGCCACAGGATTGTTCACACATAGTATTGATCATGCTCATGCCAAGGATTAATCACACACAGTATTGATCATGCTCAGGCCACAGTATCATTGACACACTGTATTGACCAACCTCAGCCCACATGAGTATTCACACACAATATTCAATATTCTCAGCCAGCAGGATTATTCCCACACAGTATTGACCAGCATACAGCCACAGGATTAATGAACACACTATCTTGACCATTTATAGGTCACAGGATTATTCCCACACAGTATTGATGATTCTCAGGCCACAGGATTGTTCACACACAGTATTGCCCATTCTCAGGCCACAGGAGTAATCACACACGCTATTGACTATCCTCAGGGCACATGATTATTTTCACACTGTATTGACCATCATCAGGCTACAGGAATATTCACTCACAGTAGTGACAATTCTCAAATTACAGGATTGTTCACACACAGTATTGGCGATTCACAGGCCAGAGCATTATGCATACATGATATTGATCATTTACTGTCAAAGGATTATTCCCACACAGTATTGACCATCCTCAGGCCACAGAATTATTCCCATACATTATTGAGTATTCGAAGGCCACAGGATTATTCACACACAGTATGGCTGTCCTCAGGCAACGTAATTTTTCACACAATGTATGACCATTCTCAGGCCACAGGATTATTCACTCACTGTATTGAACAGCCTCGGGCAGCAGGATATTTAACACACACAGTATTGACTATCCTTCGGCCCAATGGTTATTCCCACACAGTATTGACCATTCTCAGTCCACAGGATTATTCACACACAGTATTGACCACCATACGGCCACAGTATTAATGAACGCACTGTCTTAATCATTTACACATCACATGATTATTTCCACGCAGTATGAACGATTCTCAGGCCACAGCAAGGCTCACACACAGTATTGACCATTCACAGGGCACAGGATTATTCACACACAGTATTGACTAGCACATGGCCACAGGATTAATGAACACTCAGTCTTCAACTTTTGCAGGTCACAGGATTGTTCCAACATAGAATTCACAATCCTCAGGCTACAAGATTATTCACACACAGTATTGACCAGCCTACGGCCACAGGATTAATGAACACACTGTCTTGATCATTTACAGGTCACAGGGTTATTCCCACACAGTTTTGACCATCCTCATGGAAGAGGAAAATTTACACAAAGTATCACCATGCTCAGGCCATGGATCATTCACACACAGTATTGACAACCCTCAAGCCACAGGATTTTTCCTACACAGTATTGACCATCCACAGGCACCAAGATTATTCTCACACTTTATTGACCATTCTCAAGCCACAGGATTATTCACACACAGTATTGATAATTCTACGTCTACAGGATTACTCACACACAGTATTGACCATTCACAGTCCACAGGATTATTCACACACAGTATTGACAATCCTCGGGTAGCAAAATTATTCACACACATTATTGACCAGCCTCAGGCCACAGGATTATTTACACACTGTGTTGACAGTACAGAGGCCACAGAAGTATTCACACACAATATTCAACATTCTCAGCCCACAGGATTATACACACACAGTACTGACGATTCACAGCCCATAGCATTATTCACACACAGTATTGACTGCCCTCAGGCCACATTATTATTCACACACAGTATTGATCATCCTCAGGTCAAGGGTTATTCATACACAGTATTGACCATCTTAAGGACATAAGATCATTCACACACTGTATTGACCAACCGGAGGCCACAGGTTTAATGAACACATTCTCTTTACCAATTAACAGGTCACAGGAATATTCCCACACAGTACTGACAATCCACAGGGCACAGGATTATTCACACACAGTATTGACCATCCTGAGGCCAATGGGTATTCACACACAGTATTTACGATTCACAGGCCATAGTATTATTTACACCCAGTATTGACTGCCCTCAGGCCACAGGATTATTCACACTGTGTTGAATATTCACAGTGCACAGGATTATTCACACATAGTACTGAATAATCTCAGGCAACAGGATTAATTAAACACAGTATTGACCATCCTCAGGCCACAGGATTATTCACACACAATACTGATGATTCATCGGCCACAGCATTATTCACACACTGTATTGACCAGCCTACTTCCACAGGATTTTTGAACCTACTGCTTTGTCAGTTTACAGGTCACAGGATTATTCACACAAAGTATTGACCATCCTCAGGCCAAGGGTAATTCACACAGTATTGACCAATCTACAGACCCAGGAGTAATGAACACACTGTTATGACCTCATGCCACAGGATTATTCACACACCATATTGACACTTCAAAGGCCGGAGGATTATTCATCCACAGTATTGACGATTCACAGGCCACAGGATTAGTGACACACATTAGTGACCATCCTCAGGTACCAGGATTATTCACACACTGCATTGAACATCCTCAGGCCACTGGATTATTCACACACAGTACTGACCATCCTCAGGACACACTAGTATTCACACACAGTATTGATTGGAACACGGCCACAGGATTAATGAACACACTGTCTTGATCATTTAGAGGTCATAGGATTATTCCCACACATTATTGACCATCCTCATGGAAGAGGAAAATTTACACAAATTATCACCATGCTCAGGCCATGGATCATTCACACACAGTATTGACAATACTCAAGCCACAGGATTTTTCCTACACAGTATTGACCATCTACAGGCACCCGGATTATTTTTTTTTTTTTTTTTTAGATTAGATTACAGTGTGGAAACAGGCCCTTCGGCCCAACAAGTCCACAACGACCCGCCGAAGCGAAACCCACCCATACCCCTACATTTACCCCTTACCTAACACTACGGGCAATTTAGCATGGCCAATTCACCTAACCTGCACATCTTTGGACTGTGGGAGGAAACCGGAGCACCCAGAGGAAACCCACGCAGACACGGGGAGAACGTGCAAACTCCACACAGTCAGTCGCCTGAGTCGGGAAATGAACCCGGGTCTCTGGCGCTGCGAGGCAGCAGTGCTAACCACTGTGCCACCGTGCCGCCCACTTGCCACCGTGCCGCCCACTATTCTCACACAGTATTGACCATTCTCAGGCCACAGGATTATTCACAAACAGTATTGACAATTCTACCTCTACAGGATTACTCACACACAGTATTGACCATTCTCAGTCCACAGGAGTATTCACACACAGTATTGACAATCCTCAGGTAACAAAATTATTCACACACATTATTGACCAGCCTCAGGCCACAGGATTATTTACACACTGTGTTGACAGTACAGAGGCCACAGGAGTATTCACACACAATATTCAACATTCTCAGCCCACAGGATTATACACGCACAGTACTGACGATTCACAGCCCATAGCATTATTCACACACAGTATTGACTGCCCTCAGGCCACATTATTATTCACACACAGTATTGATCATCCTCAGGTCAAGGGTTATTCATACACAGTATTGACCATCTTAAGGACATAAGATCATTCACACACTGTATTGACCAACCGGAGGCCACAGGTTTAATGAACACATTCTCTTTACCAATTAACAGGTCACAGGAATATTCCCACACAGTACTGACAATCCACAGGGCACAGGATTATTCACACACAGTATTGAACATCCTCAAGTTCAGGATTACTCTGACACACTACTGACCATTCACAGTCCACAGGATTGTTCACACATAGTATTGTTCATACTCAGTCCAAGGATTAGTCAAACACAGTATTGATGATTCACAGGCCAGAGGATTATTCACACACAGTTTTGACTAACTTCAGGCCACAGGTTTATTCACACACTGTATTGACTAAACACAAGCTACTGGAGTATTCACACACACAATGTTCAATACTGTCAGCCAACAGGATTATTCAGATACAGTATTGACCAGCATACGGCCACAGGATTAATGCACACACTGTCTAGTTCATTTACACGTCACAGGATTATTCCCACACAATATTGACGATTCTCAGGCCACAGCAATATTCACACACAGTATTGACCATTCACAGGGCACAGGTTTATTCACACACAGCATTGACTAGCACATGGCCACAGAATTAATGAATACTCTGTCTTCAACATTTCCAGGTCACAGGATTATTCCCTCATAGTATTGACCCTCCTGAAGTCACAGAATTATTTACACACAGTATTGACCATCCTCAGGCAATGAATTATCCACACAACGTGTTGACAATCCTCAAGTCACAGGATCTTTCCTATACAGTATTGATTATCCTTAGGCAACACGATTGTTCACACACTGTATTGACCATCCTCAGGCCAAGGGTTATTCATGCACAGTATTGACCATCCTCAGGACACAGTATTATTTGCAAACAATATTGACCATGCACAGTCCACAGATTTTTAACATATAGTATTGACCATCCACAGCCACATGATTATTATCACAAGCATTGACCATCCATAGGCCACATCATTATTCACACACAGTATTGCCCATCCTTCTGCAAAGAGCTATTCGCACACAGTATTGACCATCCTTAGGCCAAGGGTTATTCACACACAGTCTTTACGATTCACGGGCCATAGGATTATTCACACACAGTACTGACTGCCCTCAGTCCACAGGATTATTTACACACTGTATTGAGCATTCACAGTCCACAGCATTTTTCACACACAGTATTGACCAACTTCAGGCCACAGGATTATTTTCACACAGTATTGATAATCCTCGGGTAGCAAAATTACTCATACACATTATTGAACAGCCTCAGGCCACAGGATTAATTACACACTGTGTTGACAGTACAGAGGCCACAGGAGTGTTCACACACAATATTCAACATTCTCAGCCCACAGGAGTATTCACACACAGTATTGACGAACATACGGCCACAGGATTAATAAACACATTGCCTTGACCATTCAGTACAAACAGTACTGAAAATGCACAGGTTACAGTTTTATTGACAAATAGTATTGAACATGCACAGGCCACAGATTATTGATACACAGTATTGACCAGTCACATTCCACAGGATTTTCAGCACACAGTATGGAGCGTCCTCAGGCAACATAAGTTTTCACACACTGTATTGACCATCCTCAGGCCACAGGATTATTCACTCACTGAATTGAACATCCTCGGGCAGCAGGACATTTAACACACACAGTATTGACTATCCTTCGGCCCAACGGTTATTCACACACAGTATTGACCACCATTCGGCCACAGCATTAATGAACACACTGTCTTGATCATTTACACGTCACAGGATTATTTCCACGCAGGATTAACGCGTCTCAGGCCACAGCAATATTCACGCACAGTATTGACCATTCAAAGAGCACAGGATTATTCCCACACAGTATTGACCAGCATACGGCCACAGGATTAACGAACACACTATCTTGACCATTGACAGGTCACTGGATTATTCCCACACAGTATTGACGATTCTCAGGCCACAGGATTATTCACACACAGTATTGACCAGCATAAGGACACAGGATTAACGAACACACTGTCTTGACCATTCACAGGGCACATGATTATTCCCACATAGTATTGACTATCCTCAAGCCATGGGATTGTTCATACACAGTATTGACCATCGTCAGACCATAGGATTATTCACACACAGTGAAGACCATCCTCTGGCCACAGGATTGTTCCCACACAGTATTGTCCAACCTTAGGCCACAGGATTATTCACACACTGTATTGACCATTCTCCGGCAACAATATTTTTCACACACTGTGTTTACCATCCTCAGGCCAGAGGATTATTCACACACAGTATTGAACATCTTCAGGCCACTGGATTATTCCCGCACACTATTGACCTTTCTCAGGCCACAGGATTATTCACAGACAGTATTGACCAGCATCAGGCCAGAGGATTATTCAACACAGTATTGATCATCCTCTGGCCACAGAACTATTTACACACAGTGTTGGCAGTACACAGGTCACAGGATTACTCACACACAGTATTCACAATCCTCAGTCCACTGGATTATTCTCACACAGTATTGACTATTCTTAGGCCAAAGGGTTATTCCAACACAGTATTGGCCATTCTCAATCCACATGATTATTCGCACACAGTTTTGACTACCCTCAGGCCACTGGATTATTAACACATAGTATTGACCATCCACGGCTCACAGGATTATTATCACACAGCATTGACAATCCACAGCCCATATTATTATTCTCACACAGTATTGCCCATCCTTCTGCAAAGACTTATTCCCACAGTATTTATGATTCACAGGCCACAGGATTAGTGACACACAGTATTGACTGGCCTCAGTCCACAGGACTATTCACACACGGTATTGAGCGTACACACGGTACTGAACATTCACAGTGCACAGGATTATTCACACACTGCATTGACAATGCACAGTCCAAAGGATTATTCGCACACAGTATTGACCATCCTCCATCCACAGGATTGCTCATACACAGTATTTACCATCCTAAAACCATAGGATTATTCACACAGAGTATTGACCATTCACAGTCCACAGCAATATGCACACATACCATTGACTATTCACAGGGCACAGGATTATTCACACCCAGTATTGAACAACCTCAGGCAACAGGATTAATTACATACAGTTCTGACCATCCTCAGGCCACAGGATTGTTCACACATAGTATTGATCATCCTCAGGCCAAGGGGTTTTCACACACGGTATTTACGATTCACAGGCCACAGGATTAATGAACTCAGTGTCTTGACAATTTACAGGCCACAAGATTATTCATACACAGTATTTACCATCCTCCGTCCAAAGGATTACTCATACACAGTATTGATCATCCTCAGGCCAAGAGTTTTTTTTACACACTGTATTGACCATTCACATTGCAGAGGATTATCCACACACAGAATTGACCATCCTCATACCACAGGATCATTCATTCACTGTACTGACCAACCTCAGGCCACAGGAGTATTCACACACAGTATTCAACATTCTCAGCCAACAGGATTATTCCCACACAGTATTAACCAGCCTACGGCCACAGCATTAATGAACACGCTGTATTGACCATTTCCAGGTCACAGGATTTTACACACACAGAATTGACCATCCTCATACCACAGGAACATTCATTCACTGTACTGACCAACCTCAGGCCACAGGATTGTTCACACACAGTATTGACTATCCTTAGGCCACAGGATTATACACACACAGAATTGACCAACCGCAGACCACAGGATTATTCTCACACAGTATTGACCATCCTCTGGCCACAGGATTATTCACATACCATATTGTCCATCCACATGCCAAGGGTTATTCACACACAGTACTGGCCACACAAAGTGAGAGCGTTAGAGGTGCTCGGAGGAGCAAACAGAGATGTGGAGTGTTGTTGCGACTGGGAAAGGGTCTGATAAGGATTTTACAGTGACAGGGTGGACTGCAGTTATTGCGAAAAACTACAGAAATAGTGATTATTGTACTGAGTGCAGGATGAGATTATTGAGATTCGGCATGTTATCAAGATTGGAGCAATTTATAAATAGGAAGAATCATCAGTATTGGAGTAGGGATCAAATTAATAGTGGGATTGTGGGCGGGGTTAAGGTTACAGAAATAAGAACTTTTCTGGGAATTACAAGCATTCAAGGCCCTGGCACAGATGAGTTGGACCGAAAGGTATGTTCCTTGCTGAATGACTCCATCCCATGACAAAAGTCAGCGTGATAGGGGGAAATATAGAACAGAAAGATCCCAGGATTCAAAACCATCTCCTTGGGGGAGGCCTGCTTTCCCCTCTGTTGTACTGTTCCTCACTAAGACAGCACAGGCCTGGATTGATAACTGTCAACTTCCTATATTGACATAGGAAGGCTGAATACAGCAGAGATGAAGTAAACAAGAGTGGGGATTGAGCCTGGGACCATCACACTCTGTGTTCACCCTTCAACTCTGTATCTATGTCATGTCCTCCATACCAAAGATCGATCGCTGAAATGCTCTCTGCTCTGTTCACTGTGAGTGGTCCTATCTCGCTGCAGGATTTCTTGAAGGCTCCAGGTCTCTCTTCCCTCTGAATGAAATGTATCCCAATCTGCTTTGGGAGGTAAGGGAGGAGATTGCTGGGGCCCTGGTGGATATATTTAATACATTGATGGAAATGTGTTGCTGGAAAAGCGCAGCAGGTCAGGCAGCATCTAGGGAACAGGAGAATCGACGTTTCGGGCATTAGCCCTTCTTCAGTCGATATTTAATACATTGCCGACCACGGATGAAATGCCGAATGACTGGAGGATAGCAAATGTGGTTCCTTTGTTCAAGAAGGGCAGCAGGGATAGGCCAGGAAATTACAGAGCAGATAGGTCACCCCATTAGAGGAACGATGTGTAAGATTTGGAAAGGGTTCAGTGGAGATTTACAAGGATGTTACCTGGTATGGAGGGAATGTGATATGAGGAACTTGAAGCTGTTTTTGTTCGAGAGCAGACGTTTGAGATGAATTATTTGAGACATTAAGATAATCAGAAAGTGAAATGGATTGGACAGTGAGAGCCTTTTTCCTCAGATGGTGATCTGAGGGGCGATAGCTTTAAATTGAGAGGTGGAAGATATATGACAGATGTCAGAGATAGTTTCTTTACTCAGAGTAGTAGGGGCATGGAACAAACTGCCTGCAACCGGAGTCGATCTGCTAATCTTAAGGGCATTTAAACGGTCATTGGATAGTCACATGGACGAGAATGGAATAGTGTTGGCTACTTGGGCTTCACATTGGTTCCACAGGTTGGCACAACATCGCGAGCCGAAGGGCCGGTACTGTGCCGCCATGTTCTATATTCTAGAGGGAATAAACATAAGGTGAGAGGGGAAAGACTTAAAAGGGATTGGAGGAGAACATTTTTCACACAGAGGATGGTGCAGGTGGTAGAGAAAAGTACAATAACAACGTGTAAAAAAGATTTGGGCAGAAACATGGAGAGGAGAAGGTTTGAAGGTATTTGGGTCAAATGCAGGGAAACGAGACTCGGTCAGGGATTCTGGTCAACATGGACTAGTTGGATCAAAGGAACTATTTTCGTGCTGCATGACTCAGTCTCGTCTTCCAATAACTGGAGACAACCGAGATAAGGCATGTTGTAGACACTGAAGCAAGTTACAGCAATAGGGATAGTAATCTGGAATGCAGTACGTTTCAAATACGTGGAGTGACTGTTGGGATAGGAGGAGGTTACAGAGATACGAACTGTTATCGGAGTTAAAAATTATTGAAGACACCGGTCCACAAGACAGTGTTGGAGTGTAGGAAGTTTTAGTACAACAGAGCTTAAAGTAGGGGTGGGGATTGTGTGTGGGGTGGGCCTGTACTGTATTCCCCCTCCAGAACTGTATCGATGTCATGTCTTGTTAACAGAGGTTTGGAGCCTTCTCATTCCTCTCTTCTCGCTTATCGAGACTGGATGAAATTATCAGTACTGAGGGTTGCAGAGTTAGCAAGGACTCTTCAGACTGGCCACGGTTACCGGCAGAGAGAGTTGTTTGGACTGGAAGAGGTGACAGTCATCAATAGGATGGTACACATTCACGGATGATTTTAGTGACTGCAGGAGGTTACAGAGTTAAGAAGGCTAGTAGTGATGGGAGGAGGTCACAGAGATAGATAAAATTGCAGAGATTGGCCAAGGTTACAGATCTGGGGAACGGTCACGTGGCTTCATAATTTACACAAAGGGAGGATGGGCAGGAAAGACTGTGGGAGCTGGAGGGGTTTATACAGATAAGGAGGTTTATAGAGATGGTAGAAGGTTCATGGGAGTGAAGTGCTTTAGGATAGGATGGAGGAGTGCTGTGGGGATTGGAGACGTTTGCAGTGATATCATATGATGGAAAGGCTTGAGGAAGGTACACAGATGGGGCAATTTGTAAGGGCTGGAGGATATTAAATAGACAGGGTGGGCTGTAGGTACTGGACATTTTGACAGAGATAAGGATAAGGTAGTGTTTGGGGATAATGACCATAATTCTATACGTTTTGAAGTCATGATGGAAAGAGCTAAGGATCATGCAGAAGTTGTGTGTCTAACTTGGGGAATGCCACTTATCATTTCATTATCACTATCACTGATCATTATTACTAGCATTAGACAGGATTTGAAAAATATAGACTCAGAGGAACTATTTGCAGTTGAGCCTAAAATTGGAAAAAGGGAGTATTTTCAAGTGATACAGTGAGAATTCAGGGCCAACAGTGAATGACAAAGGCACCAAGTTCAGCGAATACTCATCAAGTGATATTGTGAGTTTGGTAAAGAAAATACCGTGCAATAAAACCAGGTGAAGCCCTTCAACAACTATAGAGAGTGCAAGGGGGTCCTTAAAAATGAGGGGCACTCAATGGCCATGAAACCTCCTTGGCAGACACTAGTAAGGAAAAGCTACAAGATATTTTATGACGAGAGTCAGAGTAAGAAGATTCCCAGCTAAAGAGTGCGGCCTGTTGGAAACCAAAGGGACGATCTGCGCATGGAGTCAGAGGAAGTAGCTGAGGTCTTCAATGTATGCTTCCCATCTGTATTCACACAGGAGAAAGATACTGTAGCCAGGGAATTCAGTTGGGATGTGAGACTCAAGAACATGTTAAGATCAATAAGGAGGTATTAAATGCTTTCACAGGCATAAAGGGGGAGAAATCCCCAGTGCCCAATGAAATGTATTGCAGGCTGCAGTGGGAGGTAAGGGAGGAGATTGCTGGGGCCCTGGTGGATCTATTTAATACTTTGCTGGCCACAGGGATATTAGGTAAAAATTGGGAACAATTCTGAGGGACAAGATGTATCAACATTGAAAAGGAAGGAATAGATTCAGGACAGATTTTGTAAAGGAAAACCCTGTCTGATGAATTCAATTGAGTTTTTGTTGAAAAGTTATCTAAAAATATTTATGTGAGCAGTGCAGATGATGTGGTTATCATGGTGTTCGGTAAGGCCGTTGACAAGGTCTCAGTCAATATGTAAATGGCCCAACTGGAGAAAGGAGCGAAACCTGACATCCCCTTGGGAAACAAGGTAGGGAATAGGACTGAGGTGTTAGTGAGGGAGCACTTTGGCAAAGTGACCGCAATTCTATTAGTTTGAAAATAGCTTTGCTGAAAGACAGGCCTGGTCCAAAAGTTAAAGTTATAAAATGTGGCAAGACAAATCTCGATAGTATTTGACATGAACCTTTTTAAAAAGTTGATTAGAGAGTCTATTTGCAGGTAAAGGGAATTCTGGCAATTGGGAATATTTTAAATGTGAGATAAAAGGACCGTTCAGCACCAGCATGTTCCTGTTAGTGTGCAGCTCAATGCTGGCAGCTTTCGGAAACACTGGCGGTCTACTGAGACTCTGGTCAAAGAAAAGGGGGCACATGTCAGGTATAGCCAGCTGGATCAAGTGAATCCCTGAGGAGCATAGGGGCTGTAGGAATACTCCTTGGATGGAAATCAGGAATGCAGAAAGGGGACATGAAATAACTTTGACAGATAAAGTTAAGGAGAATCCAAAGATATTCTACAAGTGTATAAAGAGCAAAAGAAGAGCTAGAGACAAAACCAATATTCTTTATGATCAACAAATCCAACGATGTGTGAAACTATAAGATCCTAAACAAATATTTCACTTTGGAGCTTACTGTGGATAAGGTCTGGGGTGCTCAGGGAACTAAACATTGTTTGGCCAGACCACTATTGGAATATTGTGTGCAATTCTGGTCTCAATGCCATCGGAAGGATGTTGTGGAACTTGTAAAGGTTCAGAAGAAATGAATAAGGATGTTGCCAGGATTGGCATAGAACATAGAACATAGAAGAATACAGCGCAGTACAGGCCCTTTGGCCCTCGATGTTGCGCCGATCCAAGCCCACCTAACCTATACTAACCCACTATCCTCCATATACCTATCCAATGCCCGCTTAAATGCCCATAAAGAGGGAGAGTCCACCACTGCTGCTGGCAGGGCATTCCATGAACTTACGACTCGCTGAGTGAAGAACCTACCCCTAACTTCAGTCCTATATCTACCCCCCCTTAATTTAAAGCTATGCCCCCTTGTAATACCCGACTCCATACGCGGGAAAAGGTTCACACGGTCAACCCTATCTAACCCCCTAATCATCTTGTACACCTCAATCAAGTCACCCCTAAACCTTCTTTTCTCTAATGAAAACAGCCCCAAGTGTCTCAGTCTATCCTCATACGATCTTCGCGCAAACCTTGGCAGGTTTGCGCTACAGAGAAAAGCTGAATAGACTGGGATTATTTTCACTTTAACATGGGACGCCGAGCAGTTATCTTATAAAGGTTTCGTAAAATCATGATGAGTATGGATAGGGTCAATAGATAAGGGACCTTTCTCCAGTCGTGGAGGGAGGGGTGGGGGGGTGAGTCCAAACCTACAAGACATAGCTTTAAGGTGAGAGGAAAAGATTTCGAAGGGACCAAAGGGACAGCTGGTTCCTGCAGAGATTGGTATATGTATGATATAAGCTGCCAGAAGAAATAGTGGAGGCTGACAGAAATATATTTAGCAGGCATCTGGATGTGTATATAAATAGGAGGATTTTAGAGGGATATTGGCAAAGTTCTGGCAAATGGGATGAAAAACATCATGGTGGAGTTGGAACAAAGGGTGAGTTTCCGTGTTGTACATCTCGATGACTCCATGTCTTGAAATGAGTCCACATTATAGAAGAGGCGGTGTTGGAAGTTTTAAAACATAGAGGTAGATAAATCTCCAGGACCTGATCAAGTGTATCTCAGAACATTGTGGGAAGCTGGGGAAGAAATTGTAGGGGCCTGAGCAGTGATATTTGTGGCATTCTGGGCAGTGATGGAGGTTTTCTGAGATTACAAAGGGATCTTGATGAAATGCGTGAATGGCTGAAAAACTGCAGATGGAGTTCAATTCGGGTAAATGCGAGGTAATGCATTTAGGTTACAACAAACAAGGGTCGAGCTTTCACAATTAATGGTAGGGTCTTCAGTAGTGTTGTACGCCTTGGGGTTCAGGTACGTAGTTCTTTGAAGTTTGCCACAAGGAGAGACAAAATGGTTATAAATGGTACTTGCCTTCATTGCTCAGTCATTCGAGTTTAGGAGTTTGGGAAGTCATGTGTAGATTGTACAGGACATTGGTAAGGCCTGTTCTGGAATACTCTGCCCAGTTATAGGAAGGATATTAAGCTGGACAGGGTTCAGATCACATTTACCGGGATGGTGATAGGTATAGAAGGTTTCAGTTATAAAGGAAGGTTGTACAGTCTGGGACATTTTTCACTTGAGCCTGGAGGCTGAGAGGTGACCGTATAGAAGTCTACAAAATAAGAAGGGGTATAGATAGAGTTAATGTGACCTGTCTTGTCCAAATAGCAGGTCATTTTAGGACTAGGGGCTACATTTCTTAAGGTTAGAAGGGAGAGATTTAAAATCAGAAAACATGAGGAGCAAACTGTTACCGAGTGTGTTTTGTGTGTGGAATGAAATTTCCAAGGAATTGTGTACAATTACAATGCTTAAAATATTAGTACAGGAATAGGAAAGGTTTGAAGGGATGTGATCCAGGAACAGGCAGGAGGGACAAAGTTAGTTTAAGATTATGGTCGGCATCAACCGAACAGCTAAATTCCGTGCTATATGACTACATGATGATGAAAATAATGCTGTGGCCTTATTTAAGAAAGACTGCAAGGGGAAGCCAAGGAACTGCAGACTGAGCAGACAGAAATCAAGGATCGGTAAGGTGTTGGAGATCATTCTGAGACGTAGGATTTACATGCATTTGGAAAGACAAGGATTGATTACAGACAGTTAGAGTGGCTTTGTGCGTGGGAAAACATGTCTCACAAACTTGACTGATTTTGTTGAATATGTGACCAAAATACATAGATGAAGGCAGAGCAATAGACATTGTTTCTGACTTCAGCAAGGCCTTTGACAGGGTTGAGCAGGGTACACTGGTTAGTAAGGTTAGATCAGATGGGATCAGCAAGAGCTAGCCAACTGGATACACAATGGGTTTGATAGGAGGAGGCAGAGGGTTGTTGTTCAGACTGGAGGCCTCTGACCAGCAGTGTGCTGTAAAGATTGGTGCTGGGGCCACTGTTGTGCATCAACTACATAGACAATTTGGGTGAAAATATAGGAGTCACTGTTGTTATGTTTGTGGATACCAAAATTTGTGGTCTCCTGTGCAGTAAATACAGTTATCAAAGGGGATCGTGATCAACAGGGCCAACGAGCTAAGGAATGAAAGATGGAGTTGAATTCAGGTGTTGGAGTTTGTTTCGGCAAACCAGGGTAGGGCCCTGGGCAGTGTTGTCGGACAGAGAGAGTTACATTGTTCCTGGGAAGTTTCATTCATACACAGTTTTGACCATTCTCAGGCCACAGGAGTAGTCACACATGCTATTGACTATCCTCAGGGCACATGATTATTTTCACACTGTATTGACCATCATCAGGCTTCAGGAATATTCACTCACAGTAGTGACAATTCTCAAATTACAGGATTGTCCACACACAGTATTGGCGATTCACAGGCCAGAGCATTATGCATACATGGTATTGATCATTCACTGTCCAAAGGATTATTCACACACAGTATTGACGATTCACAGGCCAAAGAATTATTCCCATACATTATTGACCATTCTCAGGCCACAGGATTATTCAAACACAGAATTGACCATCCTTAGGCTAAGGGTTATTCACATACAGTATTTACGATTCACGGGCCATTGGATTATTCCGACACAGTATTGACCATCCTCAGTACATAGGATTATTCACACACAGTATTGAGCATTCAAAGTGCACAGGATTATTCCCACACTGTATTCACAATTCTCAGGCCACAGGTTAATTCACACACAGTATTGTCCATCCACAGGCCACAGTATTATTTGCAATCAGTATTGACCATGCACAGGCCAGAGATTATTAACACATAGTATTGACCATCCACAGCCCACGGGTTTATTATCACACAGCATTGAATATCCACAGACCATATTATTATTCACACACAGTATTGTCCATCCTTCGGCAAAGGACTATTCAGACACAGTATTTACCATCATCAGGCCGCAGGATTATTCATACACAGTATTTGCCGTTCACAATTCAAAGGATTATTCACACACAGTATTGACCATTCTTTGGCCAAGGATTATTCACACACTGTGTTGACAATTTGCAGGGCACAGGATTATTCACACAGAGTATTGACAATCGTCCGTCCACAGGATTACTCTCACACAGTATTGACCGTTCACAGTCCACAGCATTTTTCACACACAGTATTGACCATTCACATGCCAGAGTATTATTCACACACAGTATTGACCAACCTCAGGACACAGGAGTATTCACACACAATATTCAATAGTCTCAGCCAGCAGGATTATGCACAAAGTATAGACCAGCATACAGCCACAGGATTAATACACACACTGTCTTGATCATTTACAGGTCACAGGATTATTACCACACAGTTTTATCCATCCTCAGGCCACAGGATTATTCCCAAACAGTATTGACCATCCTCCGTCCACAGGATTACTCACACACAGTATTGATCATCCTCGGGTCAAGGGTTATTCACACACACAGTATTGACGATTCACAGGCCAGAGGATTATTCGCACACAGTATTGATCATCCGAAGGCCATAAGATAATTCACACACTGCATTGACCAAACCGAGGCCACAGGATTAATGAACACATTCTCTTTACCAATTAACAGGTCATAGGATAATTCCCACACCGTATTGAACAGCCTCAAGCCACAGGATTATTCTGATACAGTATTGACCATTCACAGCCACAGGATTGTTCACACATAGTATTGATCATGCTCATGCCAAGGATTAGTCACATACAGTATTGACCATTCACAGGCCAGAGGATTATCACACACAGTATTGATCATGCTCAGGCCACAGTATCATTCACACACAGTATTGACCAACCTCAACCCACAGGAGTATTCACACACAATATCCAATATTCTCAGCCAGCAGTATTATTCCCACACAGTATTGACCAGCATACAGCCACAGGATTAATGAACAGACTATCTTGACCATTTACAGGTCACAGCATTATTCCCACATAGTATTGACAATTCTCAGACCACATCTTTATTCACACATAGTATTGACCAGCCTCCGGCCACAGGATTAATGAACACACTGTCTTGACCATTTACAGGTCACAGGATTATTCCCACACAGTATTGACCATCCTCAAGCCATGGGATTGTTCACACACAGTTTTGACCATCGTCAGGCCATAGGATTATTCACACACAGTGAAGACCATCCTCCGGCCACAGGATTGTTCATACACAGTATTTAACATCCTACAACCATAGGATTATTCACACAGAGTATTGACTATTCACAGTCGACAGCAATATGCACACACACCATTGACCATTCACAGGCTACAGGATTATTATCACACTGCATTGACCATCCACAGGCCGCACGATTATTCACACTGTGCATTGACCATTTACAGTCCAAAGGATTATTCACACACAGTATTGACCATCCTTAAGCCAATGGTTATTCACACACAGCATTTACGATTCACAGGCCATAGTATTATTTACACACAGTATTGACTGCCTTCAGGCCACAGGATTATTCACACTGTGTTGAATATTCACAGCGCACAGGATTATTCACACATAGTACTGAATAATCTCAGGCAACATGATTAATTACACACAGTATTGACCATCCTCAGGCCACAGGATTATTCACACACAATACTGATGATTCATAGGCCACAGCATTATTCACACACTGTATTGACCAGCCTACTTCCACAGGATTTTTGAACCTACTGCTTTGTCAGTTTACAGGTCACAGGATTATTCACACAAAGTATTGACCATCCTCAGGCCAAGGGTAATTCACACAGTATTGACCAACCTACAGACCCAGGAGTAATGAACACACTGTTATGACAATCTTCATGCCACAGCATTATTCACACACCATATTGACACTTCAAAGGCCGGAGGATTATTCACACACAGTATTGACGGTTCACAGGCCACAGGATTAGTGACACACATTATTGACCATCCTCAGGTACCAGGATTATTCACACACTGTATTGACCATTATCAGGACACAGGATTATTCATATACAGTATTGACGATCCTCAGGCCACAGGATTATTTTCACAAGGTATTGACCATCATCAGGCCACAGGATTATTCACACACAGCATTGACCATTCTCAGGCCACAAGATTATTCCCACACAGTATTGAGCATTCACAGTTCCCAGGATTATTTACACACATTATTGACCATCCTCAGTACACAGGGATACTCAAAAAAAAAATTAAACATTCTCAGGTCACAGGAATACTCAAACACAGTATTGACCACCATTAGGCCACAGGATTAATGAACACACTGTCTTGACCATTTACAGGTCTTAGTTTCATTCATACACAGTTTTGACCATTCTCAGGCCACAGGATTGTTCACACAGCGTATTGATCACCCTCAGGCTGCAGGATTATTCACAGACAGTACTCACTACCGTCAGGTCACACGAGTGTTCACACACAGTAATGACCATCCAAGGGTTATTCACACACAGTATTCAGCATTCACTGCACACAGGATTATTCACACACAGTTTTGACCTTCCTCAGACCAAAGGATTATTCCCATACAGAGGTGACCATCCTTAGGCCATGGGATAATTCCCACAGAGTGCTGGCCATCCTCAGGCCACAGGATTGTTCACAAATAATATTGACCAGCCTCATGCCGCAGGGTTATTCGCACACAGTATCCACCATTCACAGTCCACAGCATTATTCACACACAGCATAGACTGTTAACAGACCACAGGATTATTCACACAGAGCATTGAATAACCCTAGTCAACAGGATTAATCGCACATAGTTTTGACCATTTTCAGGTCACAGGATTGCTCACACACTGTACTGACCATCCTCAGGCCAAGGGTTATTCACACACAGTATTGACCATTCACGGGTCAGAGGATTATTCACACGTGGTATTGACCATTCACTGTCCAAGGATAATTTACACACAGCATTGACCGTCACAGGCCACAGGTTTATTCACACACAATATTGAACATCCTCAGGGCACAGGATTATTCAGTATTGACCATCATCAGACCACAAGATTATTCACAACAGTATTGACCATGCACAAGCCACAGATTATTCCCACACAGTATTGACCATTCACAGGGCACAGGATTATTCACACACAGTATTGACTGGCACACGGCCACAGGATTAATGAACACTCAGTCTTCAACTTTTGCAGGTCACAGGATTGTTCCAACATAGAATTCACAATCCTCAGGCTACATGATTATTCACACACAGTATTGACCAGCCTACGGCCACAGGATTAATGAACACACTGTCTTGATCATTTACAGGTCACAGGATTATTCCCACACAGTATTGACCATCCTCATGGAAGGGGAAAATTTACACAAAGTGTCACCATGCTCAGGCCATGGATCATTCACACACAGTATTGACCATCCACAGGCACCAGGATTATTCCCACACTGTATTCACAATTCTCAGGCCACAGGTTAATTCACACACAGTATTGACCAGCCTCAGGCCATGGATTATGCAGAAACAGTATTGACAATCCTCAAGCCACAGGATTATTCCTACATAGTATTGAACATTCTCAGGCCACAGGGTTATTCACACACAGTAGTGACCATCCTCAGGCCACACGAGTACTCGCACACAATATTCAACATTCTAAGCCGACAGGATTATTGCCACACAGTATTGACTAGCATACGGACACAGGATTAATGAACAAACTGTATTGACCATTTGCAGGTCACAGGATTAATCCCACACAGTATTGACCATTCTCTGGCCACAGGATTATTCACACCCAGCATTGACCATCCTCAGGCCACAGGGTTATTCAGACACAGTATTGGCCATCCTCAGGCAACGGTTATTCATACACGGTATTGATGATTCGCAGGTCACAGAATTATTCACACCCAGTATTGACCATTCTCAAACCACAGGATTATTCACACCCAGTATTGTCCATCCACAGGCCACAGTATTATTTGCAATCAGTATTGACCATGCACAGGCCAGAGATTATTAACACATAGTATTGACCATCCACATCCCACAGGTTTATTATCACACAGCATTGAACATCCACAGACCATATTATTATTCACACACAGTATTGCCCATCCTTCGGCAAAGGACTATTCAGACACAGTATTTACCATCCTCAGGCCGCAGGATTATTCATACAGTGTATTTGCCATTCACAATTCAAAGGATTATTCACACACAGTATTGACCATTCTTTGGCCAAGAGTTATTCACACACTGTGTTGACAATATGCAGGCCACAGGATTATTCACACAGAGTATTGACAATCGTCTGTCCACAGGATTACTCTCACACAGTATTGACCGTTCACAGTCCACAGCATTTTTCACACACAGTATTGACCATCCTCAGACCACACGAGTTTTCACACACATCATTGATCATCTTCAGGCCACAGGATTACTCCCATATAGGATTGACCATCCACAGGCCACAGATTATCAACAAACAGTATTGACCATCCACAGGCCACTGGATTATTAACACACAGCATTTACCATCCACAGGCCACATTATCATTCACACACAGTATTGACAATCCTTAGACAAATGGTTAATCTCACACAGTATTGATGATTCACAGGTCACAGAATTATTCACACCCAGTATTGACCATCCTCAGGCCACACAAGTACTTTTACACAATATTCAACATTCTCAGCCGACAGGATTATTCCCACACAGTATTGACTAGAATACAGACACAGGATTAATGAACAAACTGTATTGATCATTCACAGGTCACAGGATTATTCCCACACAGTACTGACCATCCTCATGGAAGAGGAAAATTTACACAAAGTCTCACCATGCTCAGGCCATGGATCATTCACACACAGTATTGACAATCCTCAAGCCACCGGATTTTTCCTACATAGTATTGACCATCCACAGGCACCAGGATTATTCTCACACTGTATTGACCATTCTCAGGCCACAGGATTATTCACACACAGTATTTACGAATCACGGGCCACAGGATTATTCACACACAGTATTGACTGCCCTCAGTCCACAGGATTATTTCCACACTGTATTGAGCATTCACAGTGCACAGGATTATTTTCACACACAGTATTGACCATCCTCAGGCCACAGGATTACTCGCACATAGTATTGAGCATTCACAGTCCACAGCATTTTTCACACACAGTATTGACCAACTTCAGGCCACAGAATTATTCCCACGCAGTATTGACCATCCTCAAGCCACGGGAGTGTTCACACACACAGTATTGACCATCCTCAGGCCATGGATTTTTCACACAATATTGATAATCCTCAGGCCACAGGACTATTCACACACTGTATTTAACATCCTCAGGCCACTGGATTATTTACACATGGTACAGACCACAGGATTACTCACACACAGTATTCACAATTCACAGTCCACATGATCACTCAGACACTGTATTCACAATCCTCAGGCCACAGGATAATTTGCACACAGTATTGAACATTCTCAGGCCACAGGATTACTCACACATAGTATTGACCATCCTCAGGCCACAGGATTGTTCACACACTGTATTTAACATCCTCAGGCCACTGGATTATTGACACACAGTACTGACCATCCTCAGGACACACTAGTATTCACACACAATATTCAATATTCCCAGCCCACAGTATTATTCACACACAGTATTGATTGGAACACGGCCACAGGATTAATGAACACACTGTCTTAACCATTTACATGGTCACAGAATTACTTCCACACAATATTAACTATCTTCAAGCCACAGGATTATTCCCACACAGTATTGACCATTCTCAGGCCACAGGATTATTCCCACACAGTATTGAACATCCTCAGGCCACAGGATTATTCACACACAGTATTGACAATTCTACATCTACAGGATTACTCACACACAGTATTGACCATTCACACTCCACAGGATTATTCACACACAGTATTGACAATCCTCGGGTAGCAAAATTATTCACACACATTATTGACCAGCCTCAGGCCACAGGATTATTTACACACTGTGTTGACAGTACAGAGGCCACAGGAGTATTCACACCCAATATTCAACATTCTCAGCCCACATGATTATACACACACAGTACTGACGATTCACAGCCCATAGCATTATTCACACACAGTATTGACTGCCCTCAGGCCACATTATTATTCACACACTGTATTGATCATCCTCAGGTCAAGGGTTATTCATACACAGTATTGACCATCTTAAGGACATAAGATCATTCACACACTGTGTTGACCAACCGGAGGCCACAGGTTTAATGAACACATTCTCTTTACCGTATTGATTGGAACACGGCACAGGATTAATGAACACATTGTCTTAACCATTTACATGGTCACAGAATTACTTCCACACAATATTAACTATCTTCAAACCACAGGATTGTTCACACACAGTATTGAACATCCTGAGACCACAGGACCATTCACACACTGTATTCGCCATTCTCAGGCCGCAGTATTGTTCACACACAGTATTGCCCATTCTCAGGCCACAGGAGTAATCACACACGCCATTGACTATCCTCAAGGCACATGATTATTTTCACACTGTATTGACCATCATCAGGCTACAGGAATATTCACTCACAGTAGTGACAATTCTCAAATTACAGGATTGTTCACACACAGTATTGGCAATTCACAGGCCAGAGCATTATGCATCATTCACTGCCGAAAGGATTATTCCCACACAGTATTGACCATCCTCGGGCCAAAGGATTATTCACACACAGTATTGACGAGTCACAGGCCACAGGATTATTCCCATACATTATTGACTATTCTAAAGCCACAGGATTATTCACACAGTATGGCTATCCTCAGGTAACATAATTTTTCACACATAGTATGGAGCATTCGCAGGCCACAGGATTATTCCCTCACTGTATTGAATATACTTGGGCAGCAGAATATTTAACACACACAGTATTGACTATCCTTCGGCCCAACGGTTATTCCCACACAGTATTCACCATTCTCAGTCCACATGATTATTCACACATGGTATTGACCACCATACGGCCACAGTATTAATGAACACTCAGTCTTCAACTTTTGCAGGTCACAGGATTGTTCCAACATAGAATTCACAATCCTCAGGCTACATGATTATTCACACACAGTATTGACCAGCCTACGGCCACAGGATTAATGAACACACTGTCTTGATCATTTACAGGTCACAGGATTATTCCCACACAGTATTGACCATCCTCATGGAAGAGGAAAATTTACACAAAGTATCACCATGCTCAGGCCATGGATCATTCACACACAGTATTGGCAATCCTCAAGCCACAGGATTTTTCCTACACAGTATTGACCATCCACAGGCACCGGATTATTCTCACACAGTATTGACCATTCTGAGGCCACAGGATTATTCACAAACAGTATTGACAATTCTACGTCTACAGGATTACTCACACACAGTATTGACCATTCACAGTCCACAGGATTATTCACACACAGTATTGACAATCCTCGGGTAATAAAATTATTCACACACATTATTGACCAACCTCAGGCCACAGGATTATTTACACACTGTGTTGACAGTACAGAGGCCACAGGAGTATTCACACCCAATATTCAACATTCTCAGCCCACAGGATTATACACACGCAGTACTGACGCTTCACAGCCCATAGCATTATTCACACACAGTATTGACTGCCCTCAGGCCACATTATTATTCACAAACAGTATTGATCATCCTCAGGTCAAGGGTTATTCATACACAGTATTGACCATCTTAAGGACATAAGATCATTCACACACTGTATTGACCAACCGGAGGCCACAGGTTTAATGAACACATTCTCTTTACCCATTAACAGGTCACAGGTATATTCCCACACAGTACTGACAATCCACAGGGCACAGGATTTTTCACACACAGTATTGAACATCCTCAAGTTCAGGATTACTCTGACACACTACTGACCATTCACAGTCCACAGGATTGTTCACACATAGTATTGTTCATACTCAGTCCAGGGATTAGTCAAACACAGTATTGATGATTCACAGGCCAGAGGATTATTCACACACAGTATTGACTAACTTCAGGCCACAGGTTTATTCACACACTGTATTGACTAAACACAAGCTACTGGAGTATTCACACACACAATGTTCAATATTCTCAGCCAACAGGATTATTCAGATACAGTATTGACCAGCATACGGCTACAGGATTAATGCACACACTGTCTTGTTCATTTACACGTCACAGGATTATTCCCACACAATATTGACAATTCTCAGGCCACAGCAATATTCACACACAGTATTGACTAGCACATGGCCACAGAATTAATGAATACTCTGTCTTCAACATTTCCAGGTCACAGGATTATTCCCTCATAGTATTGACCCTCCTGAAGTCACAGAATTATTTACACACAGTATTGACCATCCTTAGGCCATGAATTATCCACACAACGTATTGACAATCCTCAAGCCACAGGACTTTTCCTACACAGTATTGATCATCCTTAGGCAACAGGATTATTCTCACACTATATTGATCATTCTCAGGCCACAGGATTATTAATAAAGGGTATTGAACAACCTCAGGCAACACGATTGTTCACACACTGTATTGACCATCCCCAGGCCAAGGGTTATTCACGCACAGTATTGACCATCTTCAGGACACAGTATTATTTGCAAACAATATTGACCATGCACAGGCCACAGATTTTTAACACATAGTATTGACCATCCACAGCCCACATGATTATTATCACACAGCATTGACCATCCACAGGCCACATCATTATTCACACACAGTATTGCCCATCCTTAGGCAAAGGGCTATTCGCGCACAGTATTGACCATCCTTAGACCAAGGGTTATTCACACACAGTATTTACGATTCACGGGCCATAGGATTATTCACACGCAATATTGACTGCCCTCAGTCCACAGGATTATTTACACACTGTATTGAGCATTCACAGTGCACAGGATTATTCACACACAGTATTGACCATCCTCAGGCCACAGGATTACTCACACACAGTATTGACCATTCACTGTCCACAGAATTTTTCACACACAGTATTGACCAACTTCAGGCCACAGGATTATTTTCACACACAATATTGACCATCCTCAGGCCACAAAAATTACTCACACATAGTATTGACCATTCACAGTCCACAGCATTTTTCACACACAGTATTGACCAACTTTAGGCCACAGGATTATTCACACACAGTACTGACCATTCTCAGTCCACAGGATTATTTTCACACAGTATTGACAATCCTCTGGTAGCAAAATTATTCACACACATTATTGACCAGCCTCAGGCCACAGGATTAATTACACACTGTGTTGACAGTACAGAGGCCACAGGAGTATTCACACACAATATTCAACATTCCCAGCCCACAGGATTATTCACACCCAGTATTGACGAACATACGGCCACAGGATTAATAAACACATTGCCTTGACTATTCAGTACAAATAGTACTGAACATGCACAGGCCACAGTTTTATTGACAAATAGTATTGAACATGCACAGGCCACAGATTATTGATACACAGTATTGACCAGTCACATTCCACAGGATTTTCAGCACCCAGTATGGAGCGTCGTCAGGCAACATAAGTTTTCACACACTCTATTGACCATCCTCAGGCCACAGGATTATTCACACACAGTATTGAACATCTTCAGGCCACTGGATTATTCACGCACACTATTGACCTTTCTCAGGCCACAGGATTATTCACAGACAGTATTGACCAGCATCAGGCCAGAGGATTATTCAACACTCTGGCCACAGAAATATTTGCACACAGTGTTGGCAGTATACAGGTCACAGGATTACTCACACACAGTATTCACAATCCTCAGTCCACTGGATTATTCTCACACAGTATTGACTATTCTTAGGCCAAAGGGTTATTCCAACACAGTATTGGCCATTCTCAATCCACATGATTATTCGCACACAGTTTTGACTACCCTCAGGCCACTGGATTATTAACACATAGTATTGACCATCCACGGCTCACAGGATTATTATCACACAGCATTGACAATCCACAGCCCACATTATTATTCTCACACAGTATTGCCCGTCCTTCTGCAAAGACTTATTCCCACAGTATTTACGATTCACAGGCCACAGGATTAGTGACACACAGTATTGACTGGCCTCAGTCCACAGGATTATTCACACACGGTATTGAGCATACACACGGTACTGAATATTCACAGTGCACAGGATTATTCACACACTGCATTGACAATGCACAGTCCAAAGGATTATTCGCACACAGTATTGACCATCCTCCATCCACAGGATTGCTCATACACAGTATTTACCATCCTAAAACCATAGGATTATTCACACAGAGTATTGACCATTCACAGTCCACAGCAATATGCACACATACCATTGACCATTCACAGGGCACAGGATTATTCACACCCAGTAATGAACAACCTCAGGCAACAGGATTAATTACATACAGTTCAGACCATCCTCAGGCCACAGGATTGTTCACACATAGTATTGATCATCCTCAGGCCAAGGGGTTTTCACACACGGTATTTACGATTCACAGGTCACAGGATTAATGAACTCAGTGTCTTGACAATTTACAGGCCACAAGATTATTCATCTACAGTATTTACCATCCTCCGTCCAAAGGATTACTCATACCACAGGATCATTCATTCACTGTACTGACCAACCTCAGACCACAGGATTATTCTCACACAGTATTGACCATCCTCTGGCCACAGGATTATTCACATACCATATTGTCCATCCACATGCCAAGGGTTACTCACACACATTACTGGCCACACAAAGTTAGAGCGTTAGAGGTGCTCGGAGGAGCAAACAAAGATGTGGAGTGTTGTTGCGACTGGAAAAGGGTCTGAAAAGGATTTTACAGTGACAGGGTGGACTGTAGTTATTGCGAAAAACTACAGAAATAGTGATTATTGTACTGAGTGCAGGATGAGATTATTGAGATTCGGCATGTTATCAAGATTGGAGCAATTTACAAATAGGAAGAATCATCAGTATTGGAGTAGGGATCAAATTAATAGTGGGATTGTGGGCAGGGTTAAGGTTACAGAAATAAGAACTTTTCTGGGAATTACAAGCATTCAAGGCCCTGGCACAGATGAGTTGGACCGAAAGGTATGTTTCCTTGCTGAATGACTCCAACCCATGACAAACGTCAGCGTGATAGGGGGAAATATAGAACAGAAAGATCCCAGGATTCAAAACCATCTCCTTGGGGGAGGCCTGCTTTCCCCTCTGTTGTACTGTTCCTCACTAAGACAGCACAGGCCTGGATTGATAACTGTCAACTTCCTATATTGACATAGGAAGGCTGAATACAGCAGAGATGAAAGTAAACAAGAGTGGGGATTGAGCCTGGGACCATCACACTCTGTGTTTACCCTTCAACTCTGTATCTATGTCATGTCCTCCATACCAAAGATCGATCGCTGAAATGCTCTCTGCTCTGTTCACTGTGAGTGGTCCTATCTCGCTGCAGGATTTCTTGAAGGCTCCAGGTCTCTCTTCCCTCTGAATGAAATGTATCCCAATCTGCTTTGGGAGGTAAGGGAGGAGATTGCTGGGGCATTGGTGGATATATTTAATACATTGCCGACCACGGATGAAATGCCAAATGACTGGAGGATAGCAAATGTGGTTCCTTTGTTCAAGAAGGGCAGCAGGGATAGGCCAGGAAATTACAGAGCAGATAGGTCACCCCATTAGAGGAATGATTTTGTAAGATTTGGAAAGGGTTCAGTGGAGATTTACAAGGATGTTACCTGGTATGGAGGGAAAGTGATATGAGGAACTTGAAGCTGTTTTTGTTCAAGAAAAGACGTTTGAGATGAATTATTTGAGACATTAAGATAATCAGAAAGTGAAATGGATTGGACAGTGAGAGCCTTTTTCCTCAGATGGTGATCTGAGGGGGGATAGCTTTAAATTGAGGGGTGAAAGATATATGACAGATGTCAGAGATAGTTTCTTTACTCAGAGTGGTAGGAGCATGGAACAAACTGCCTGCAACCGGAGTCGATCTGCTAACCTTAAGGGCATTTAAACGGTCATTGGATAGTCACATGGACGAGAATGGAATAGTGTTGGCTACTTGGGCTTCACATCGGTTCCACAGGTTGGCACAACATCGAGAGCCGAAGGGCCGGTACTGTGCCGCCATGTTCTATGTTCCAGAGGGAATAAACATAAGGTGAGAGGGGAAAGACTTAAAAGGGATTGGAGGAGAACATTTTTCACACAGAGGATGGTGCAGGTGGTAGAGAAAAGTACAATAACAACGTGTAAAAACGATTTGGGCAGAAACATGGAGAGGAGAAGGTTTGAAGGGATTTGGGTCAAATGCAGGGAAACGCGACTCGGTCAGGGACTCTGGTCAACATGGACTAGTTGGATCGAAGGAACTATTTTCGTGCTGCATGACTCAGTCTCCTCCTCCAATAACTGGAGACAACCGAGATAAGGCATGTTGTAGACACTGAAGCAAGTTACAGCAATAGGGATAGTAATCTGGAATGCAGTACGTTTCAAATACGTGGAGTGACTGTTGGGATAGGAGGAGGTTACAGAGAAAAGAACGGTTATCGGAGTTAAAAATTATTGAAGACACCGGTCCACAAGACAGTGTCAGAGTGTAGGAAGTTTTAGTACAACAGAACTTAAAGTAGGGGTGGGGATTGTGTGTGGGGTGGACCTGTACTGTATTCCCCCTCCAGATCTGTATCGATGTCATGTCTTGTTAACAGAGGTTTGGAGCCTTCTCATTCCTCTCTTCTCGGTTATCGAGACTGGATGAAGTTATCAGTACTGAGGGTTGCAGAGTTAGCAAGGACTCTTCAGACTGGCCACGGTTACCGGCAGAGAGAGTTGTTTGGACTGGAAGAGGTGACAGTCATCAATAGGATGGTACACATTCACGGATGATTTTAGTGAGGTTACAGAGTTAAGAAGGCTAGTAGTGATGGGAGGAGGTCACAGAGATAGATAAAATTGCAGAGATTGGCCAAGGTTACAGATCTGGGGAATGGTCACGTGGCTTCATAATTTACACAAAGGGAGGATGGGCAGGAAAGACTGTGGGAGCTGGAGGGGTTTATACAGATAAGGAGGTTTATAGGGATGATAGAAGGTTCATGGGAGTGAGGTGCTTTAGGATAGGATGGAGGAGTGCTGTGGGGATTGGAGAAGTTTGCAGTGATATCATATGATGGAAAGGCTTGAGGAAGGTAAATAGGTGGATCTATTTAATATTTTGCTGGCCACAGGGATATTAGGTAAAAATTGGGAACAATTCTGAGGGACAAGATGTATCAACATTGAAAAGGAAGGAATAGATTCAGGACAGATTTTGTAAAGGAAAACCCTGTCTGATGAATTCAATTGAGTTTTTGTTGAAAAGTTATCTAAAAATATTTATGTGAGCAGTGCAGATGATGTGGTTATCGTGGTGTTCGGTGAGGCCTTTGACAAGGTCTCAGTCAATATGTAAATGGCCCAACTGGAGAAAGGAGCGAAACCTGACATCCTCTTGGGAAACAAGGTAGGGAATAGGACTGAGGTGTTAGTGAGGGAGCACTTTGGCAAAGTGACCGCAATTCTATTAGTTTGAAAATAGCTTTGCTGAAAGACAGGCCTGGTCCAAAAGTTAAAGTTATAAAATGTGGCAAGACAAATCTCGATAGTATTAGACATGAACCTTTTTAAAAAGTTGATTAGAGAGTCTATTTGCAGGTAAAGGGAATTCTGGCAATTGGGAATATTTTAAATGTGAGATAAAAGGACCGTTCAGCACCAGCATGTTCCTGTTAGTGTGCAGCTCAATGCTGGCAGCTTTCGGAAACACTGGCGGTCTACTGAGACTCTGATCAAAGAAAAGGGGGCACATGTCAGGTATAGCCAGCTGGATCAAGTGAATCCCTGAGGAGCATAGGGGCTGTAGGAATACTCCTTGGATGGAAATCAGGAATGCAGAAAGGGGACATGAAATAACTTTGACAGATAAAGTTAAGGAGAATCCAAAGATATTCTACAAGTGTATTAAGAGCAAAATAAGAGCTAGAGACAAAACCAATATTCTTTATGATCAACAAATCCAACGATGTGTGAATCTATAAGATCCTAAACAAATATTTCACTTTGGAGCTTACTGTGGATAAGGTCTGGGGTGCTCAGGGAACTAAACATTGTTTGGCCAGACCACTATTGGAATATTGTGTGCAATTCTGGTCTCAATGCCATCGGAAGGATGTTGTGGAACTTGAAAAGGTTCAGAAGAAATGAATAAGGATGTTGCCAGGATTGGCAGGTTTGTGCTACAGAGAAAAGCTGAATAGACTGGGATTATGTTCACTTTAACATGGGACGCTGAGGAGTTATCTTATAAAGGTTTCGTAAAATCATGATGAGTATGGATAGGGTCAATAGATAAGGGACTTTTCTCCGGTCGTGGAGGGAGGAGTGGGGGGGGTGAGTCCAAACCTACAAGACATAGCTTTAAGGTGAGAGGAAAAGATTTAGATGGGACCAAAGGGACAGCTGGTTCCTGCAGAGATTGGTATATGTATGATATAAGCTGCCAGAAGAAATAGTGGAGGCTGACAGAAATATATTTAGCAGGCATCTGGATGTGTATATAAATAGGAGGATTTTAGAGGGATATTGGCAAAGTTCTGGCAAATGGGATGAAAAACGTCATGGTGGAGTTGGAACAAAGGGTGAGTTTCCGTGTTGTATATCTCGATGACTCCATGTCTTGAAATGAGTCCACATTATAGAAGAGGCGGTGTTGGAAGTTTTAAAACATAGAGGTAGATAAATCTCCAGGACCTGATCAAGTGTATCTCAGAACATTGTGGGAAGCTGGGGAAGAAATTGTAGGGGCCTGAGCAGTGATATTTGTGGCATTCTGGGCAGTGATGGAGGTTTTCTGAGATTACAAAGGGATCTTGATGAAATGCGTGAATGGCTGAAAAACTGCAGATGGAGTTCAATGCGAGGTGATGCATTTAGGTTACAACAAACAAGGGTTGAGCTTTCACAATTAATGGTAGGGTCTTCAGTATTGTTGTACGCCTTGGGGTTCAGGTACGTAGTTCTTTGAAGTTTGCCACAAGGAGAGACAAGATGGTTATAAATGGTACTTGCCTTCATTGCTCAGTCATTCGAGTTTAGGAGTTTGGGAAGTCATGTGTAGATTGTACAGGACATTGGTAAGGCCTGTTCTGGAATACTCTGCCCAGTTATAGGAAGGATATTAAGCTGGACAGGGTTCAGATCACATTTACCGGGATGGTGATAGGTATAGAAGGTTTCAGTTATAAAGGAAGGTTGTACAGTCTGGGACATTTTTCACTTGAGCCTGGAGGCTGAGAGGTGACCGTATAGAAGTCTACAAAATAAGAAGGGGTATAGATAGAGTTAATGTGACCTGTCTTGTCCAAATAGCAGGTCATTTTAGGACTGGGGCTACATTTCTTAAGGTTAGAAGGGAGAGATTTAAAAATCAGAAAACATGAGGAGCAAACTGTTACAGAGTGTGTTTTGTGTGTGGAATGAAATTTCCAAGGAATTGTGTACAATTACAATGCTTAAAATATTAGTACAGGAATAGGAAAGGTTTGAAGGGATGTGATCCAGGAACAGGCAGGAGGGACAAGGTTAGTTTAAGATTATGGTCGGCATCAACCGAACAGCTAAATTCCGTGCTATATGAATACATGATGATGAAAATAATGCTGTGGCCTTATTTAAGAAAGACTGCAAGGGGAAGCCAAGGAACTGCAGACTGAGCAGACAGAAATCAAGGATCGGTAAGGTGTTGGAGATCATTCTGAGACGTAGGATTTACATGCATTTGGAAAGACAAGGATTGATTACAGACAGTTAGAGTGGCTTTGTGCGTGGGAAAACATGTCTCACAAACTTGACTGATTTTGTTGAATATGTGACCAAAATACATAGATGAAGGCAGAGCAATAGACATTGTTTCTGACTTCAGCAAGGCCTTTGACAGGGTTGAGCAGGGTACACTGGTTAGTAAGGTTAGATCACATGGGATCAGCAAGAGCTAGCCAACTGGATACACAATGGGTTTGATAGGAGGAGGCAGAGGGTTGTTGTTCAGACTGGAGGCCTCTGACCAGCAGTGTGCTGTAAAGATTGGTGCTGGGGCCACTGTTGTGCATCAACTACATAGACAATTTGGGTGAAAATATAGGAGTCACAGTTGTTATGTTTGTGGATACCAAAATTTGTGGTCTCCTGTGCAGTAAATACAGTTATCAAAGGGGATCGTGATCAACAGGGCCAATGGGCTAAGGAATGAAAGATGGAGTTGAATTCAGGTGTTGGATTTTGTTTCGGCAAACCAGGGTAGGGCAGTGTTGTCGGACAGAGAGAGTTACATTGTTCCTGGGAAGTGACATCACAGGTGGACAGGGAGGGGAAAGCACTCTTTTTTGGCACACTTGCTGTCATTGGCCAGCGCTTTGTTCCATACATTGGACAAAGGACCGAGTGAATGAATTGGAGCTATTTGTAATATTGCCCTCAATATTTGTCTTGGAATAGGAGGCAACAGGTGACCTTATAAAAGATTTGTGAGCCCAAAAACTGGAGGGTATAAGCAGGAGGTGGCAGAGCAAAGATTTAAAGAGGGAGTGGAGGAACAACATGATCCACAGAGGAAGGTGCAGAGACAGAACAGACTGCCAGAGGGAATGGTAGAAACAAGTACAATTACAACATGGAAAAGATACTTGGGCAGGTACATAGAGAGAGATGGTTTGAAGAGACATGGGCCAAACGTAGTCAAACCTGACTCGTTCAGTTTCGGATCCTGGTTAGCATAGACAGGTTGGGCTGAAGGGTCTGATTCCATGCTGCCTGACTCTATGTCTCCAGTTATTGGAGGAGGAGACAATCTAGACAAAGCATGTTGTTGAGACTGAAGCAAGTTACAGAGATAGGAATGGTAGTCTGGAATGCAGTACGTTTCAATTATGGGAAGGGACTGTAGACAGGGGAGGAGACGACAGAGCTAAGAGCTGTTATAGGAGTTAAAACTTATTGAAGACACTGGTCCACAAGAAATGCCATAGATACAGTGTTGGGGGGAAATACACAACAGAGAAATCCCAGGCAGCATTCCCACCCTCTCTTGGGAGGCCTGCTTTCCCCTCTGTTGCCCGGGTGCTCACAAAGACTGCACAGGTCTGGATTGATAACTGTGACTTTCCCGACACTGTCTCAGTACAACAAAACTTACAGTGGGGTGGTGATTAAGCCTAAGGTGTGTCTGTACTGTACTCCCCCTCCAGCACTGTATCTCTGTCATGTCTTCTTAGCCAATCTTTGGAGCCCTCTCATTGCTCTCTGCTCTGTGCACTGTGAGTGATCTCATCTCACTGCAGGATTTATTGAAGGCTCCTGATCTCCCTTCCTTTTGCCTCTCTGGCTGACCAACCATCTTCAATGAGGTGATGGGTGAGACACCCAGCAGTTGGGAAGTCTACTGAGTCAGGAACTTCCTAAATACCTACAGGAGACAGAGAAATAGACAGACTCTGAAATTAGGGTGATGGAAACAGATGGAGAATGGTAATAATTGTCATATTGACCTGGAAAATCCCAGTCTCCATCTCTGGCCTATGCGCCCTCTTCTCTCTGGAGTGGACAATTCTGTTACCTCAGGATCTGGTGTAGCTGCAAGAGCGAGAGACACTGACAGAGGCAGCAATTAGACCCACACAGTGAGGGATACCATGTGGAGAGATACTGAGTGATATCAGCAGAGTATAGGGATGGGGAAACCTGTAAGAAGGCAAAGTGATGGCCTGGTGGTATTATCGCTGCGTTATTTATCCATGAACTCAGCCCATGTTCAAAACCCACCATTGTAAATAGGTGAATGCATGAATGCTGTGGGGACTGGAGAAGGTTACAGTGATATCATGTGCTGTAGAGGCTGGAGGAAGGTGCACAGATGGGGAGGTTGGTAAGGACTGAAGAATGTTAGAGCAGGGTGTGGCTGTAGGGTTCTGGATAGGATGATAGTGACAAGGATTTATGGAGCTTTTTTGAGCAGAGACCATAACTGTTAGCTTCACAGACATTATGGAAAGAGAGAAGGATAATGCAGAAGCTAAGTATCTAAACTTTGGGAGGCTATTTATCATTATACTATCACTGTCACTCAATGTTATCATTATCATTAGACTGGCAAGCCTAGACTCCTACACTTGTTGGAGTCTCTATTTGGAACACGGGAGATGTTTAATGTGATGCAGTGAGAATTCAGAGCCAATGTGTTTTGCGAGGAGTGAATGCCTCAGACAGCACATCTAGCGAATACCGATCAAGAGATATTGTGAGTTTAATCAAGAAAATACAGTGCAACAAAGAAACAGCCGAGGAGCTTCTAAAGTAAAGAGAGTGCCGGGGTGGGGGAAGGGTTGCTTAAAAATGAACAGGCAAACAATAGTCACAAAATATCCTTAGCAGATAATGTTAAGGAAAAGTCAAAAAGCATTTAGTAAGTATAGTTAGAGTAAGAGGATTCCTAACTAAGCAGTGGGGCCTGTTGGAAACCAAAGGGACAATCTGTGCATGGAGCCAAAGGAAGGTGGCGAGGTCTTCAATGAGTACATCCCATCTGTATTCACACAGGAGAAATACATTGTAGCCGGGGATGGTGAGGTTCTGGAACACATTAAGATTAATGAGGAGGAGGCGTTAAATATTTTCACAGGCAAAAAGGTGGAGAAATTCCCAGTAACGATAAAATATGTCCCAGGCTGCTATGGGAGGTAAGGAAGCAGATTGCTGGGGCCCTGGTGGATATAGTTGATACTTTGCTGGCCAAACACAGGTGAAGTGCCGAATGACTGGAGGATCCCTAATGTGGTTCCTTTGTTGAAGAAGGGCAGCAGGGATAGGCCAGGAAATTACAGAGCAGATAGTCTGACAGCATTGGGAGGGAAATTATTGGAAACAATTCTGAGGAACACGATGAATCAACATTCGAAAGGACAGGAATACATTATGGATTGTCTGTATGGATTTCATAGAGGACTGTCCTCTGATATTCATGAGGGCAGAGCAGATGATGTGGTTTACATGGAGTTCATTAAGGTCTTTGACAAGGTCCCATATGGAAGTCTGGTCCAAAAGGGAAGAGCCCATGGGATCCAAGGCAAGTTTGTAAATTGGATTCACAATTGGTGGAGGGTTGCTTTTGTGATTGAAAGCCTTTGTCCAGCGGATGTCCCACAGGGATCTGTGCTGGAACCATTGCTGGTTATTATGTACATTAATAACTTGGATATGAAAGCAGAAGGAATCATTAGTAGGTTTACAGATGACATGAAAGGTGAGGGCGTTGCCCACAGTGAGGGGGATGGTCTCAGGCTGTAGTCTGATATCGATCAGATGATAAACTGAGCAGAGTAATGGCAGATGGAGTTTACTTCTGATCACTGTGAGGTAATGCACTGTGGGAAGTTTAATAAATGAACAATATACATCACGAATAGTAGGTCCTCCTGGAGTACTGAGGAACACAGGGACCTTGGTGGACAAGTCCCTGGATGTCTGAAGGTGTCAGCACAGGTAGACAGGGTGGGAAAGGCACCTGAATTGGGAACAGGAGGGGGACCCATATCCTGGTGGTGAGAGTTGCTGGATCTGCTCGAGACGATTTAAACTCATCTGGCAGGGGTGTGGGACCCCCAAACAATCATAAGGCCAGAAAGAAAGTTGAGGCTGGTACAAATGTTCAAGAGAGCAATATAAATAGATAAGGCAGGCAAGAACATAGCAGACAATGAGGGAAAACTGGTGGATTAAATTGCATTTATTTCAATGCAAAGGGCCAGACAGATAAGGCAGATGAACCCAGAGCATGGATGGGAACATGGGACTGGGAAGTTGTAGGTATTACAGAGACACAGCTGAGGGAGCAACAGGACCAGCAGCTCAATGTTCCAGGGGACAGATGCGACAGGAAGGATAGAACAGGAGGCAAAACAGGAGGAGAGCTGGTGGTTTTGATTGGGGGAAACATCCCAGTAGTACCTAGAAGGAGTATTCATGCAGGATCGCCCAGTTACGCGATATTAGTGGAACTGAGAAATAAAAACTGGTCGTCAGTTTTCTGCAGTCGTACTACAGCGTTAGGCAATGGGAGATGAAGGAGCAAATATGTCAGGAGATCTCAGATACTTGTTAGAATAATAGGGTTGTCACGGTAGGGGATCTTAACCTTTCCAAACCTTGACTGAGATTGCTACTGTGTTAAGCACTTGGATGGAAGGAATTTGTTAAGTGTGTTCTGAAAACTCCCAGTCATTATGTAAATGGCCCAACTGGAGAATGGGGCTAAACCTGACCTCCCCTTGGGAAACAAGGTAAGGAACGGGACCGAGGTGTTAGTGGGGGAACACTTTGGAAAGACACCACAATTGTATTAGATTGAAAATAGCGAGAGAAAAGGACAGGCCTGGTCCACAAGTTCAAGTTATTCAAGGGAGCAAGATAGTATTAGACAGGAATTTTTAAAGTAGATATAGGGAGGCTATTTGCAGGTAAAGGGAAGTCTGGCAAGTAGGAATATTTTAAAACCGAGATAAAAGGAGCGTTCAGTGCCAGCGTGTTCCTGTTAGTGTGCAGCTTAATGCTGACTGAATTAGGAAACACTGGTTAAGTCTCGAGGCTCTGGTCAAGAAAGAAAAGGGGGCACATGTCAGATATAACTGGCTGACTCAAGTGAATCCCTTCAGGAGCATCGGGGCTGTAGAAAAACACTTAGGAAGGAAATCAAGAATGCAAAAAGGGGACACGAGATCGCTTTGGCAAAGAAAGTTAAGGAGAATCCAAAGAGATTCTACAAGTGTGTTAAGGGAAAAAGAAGAGCAAGGGACAAAACCGGTATCCTTAATGATCAATGAAGCCAACGATGTGTGAAACTACAAGATCCAAAACAAATATTTCACTTTGTAATTTACTGTGGATAAGGCCTGGGGCACTCAGGGAACTAAACAGTGTTTGTCCTGACTATTTTTGGAACACTGTGCAATCTGGTCTCAATGCCATCGGAAGGATGTTGTGGAACATGAAAGAGTTCAGAAGAAATGACCAAGAATGTTGCCAGGCTTGGAGGGTTTCTGCTACAGGGAAAAGCTGAATAGGCTGGGGCTGTTTTCACTTGAACATGAGAAGCTGAGGAGTTACCTGCTGAAGGTGTCTAAAATCATGATGGTCATTGATAGGGCCAATAGACAAGATCTTTTCCCAAGGGTGGGGGTTTCCAAACCGACAGGGCATAGATTTAAAGTGCGAGGGAAACTTTTTAAAGGGATCTTAAGGACAACTGGCTCCCGCAGAGTGTATGGAATAGGCTGCCAGAGCAAATTATGAAGGCTGATAGAAACACATTTAAAAGGCATGTGGATGGATATATGAATAGGGGGAGGGGGGTTTCAGAAGGATATTGGCAAAATTCTAGCAGATGTGACTAGATACATCATGCAGGAGTTTGTCCGAAGGGCCTGTTTCCGTGCTGTACATCTCTATGACTCAATGTCTTGAAATGAGTCCACATTATAGGAAAGGAGGTGCTGGAGGTTTTAAAACACAAAGGTAGATAAATCCCCAGGACCTGATGAAATGTATCTCAGGACATTGTGGGAAGCTGGTGAAGAAATTGTAGGGCCCCTCGCAGAGATATTTCTACCATAGAGAGCTATGTGTGATAGGCAGGTAGACTGGAGGGTGTGCCATTGTGGACAGTGAAGAAGGTTTTCTGAGATTACAAGGGGATCCTGATGAAATCCGTGAACAGCTGAAAAACTGTAGATGGAATTCAATCTGAATGAATGCGAGGTAATGCAGTTGGTACAACAAACACGGGCAGGGCTCATACAATTAATGGTAGGACCTTCAGTAGTGTTGTAGAACAGAGGGACCTCAGGGTTCAGGTACATAATTCTTTGAAGTTTGCAATATGGAGAGACAGGATAGTTAAAAAAAAGGGGTTTGCCACACTTGCTTTCATTACTCAGTCTTTTGGATATAGGAGTTGGGAAGTCGCATTGAGATTATACAGGCCATTGGTGAGTCCTCTTCTAGGGAGAGCTGCTGGTTCTGATTGGGTGAAACATCACAGCAGAACTGAGAGAGGATATTCCTGCAGGATCGCCCAGTGAAGCTGTGTTCGTGGAATTAATCAATAACAATGGGTCTTCCCTTTCCTCTGATTGTTCTACAGACCCGATAGCCCGCCCTCCTGCACCTTGACCTTCTCAAGATGGCGGCCCTCAAGACCGCGCTCCCTCTTCCCTCAAACAAATGGCGCCGTTTCCCTGATCAGAGACCGCCACCTCTTTACCCGGCCTGGAGGGATTTTTCCGAGTTTTTTTAACGTTTATCCGGGACTTGTGAATTCTCTCCGCTCCTTTCTCCCGGCGAGGCTCCCACACACCGGCTCTGAGCGCCGTTCTCTGAAGCCGATCGCAGCCGCTGCCAGAGAAAGCACCTCCATGTCTCTCCCTCTCTCTCTCTGTCCTGACCAATGTGACACTGCGCATGCTCTGCATAGAAACCAAACTGCGCGTGCGTCTGAGGTTATCAGTGAGTTTATAGAGAATATTCATATCTGCACAGACTGATGGGTAAATTATTAGTCATTAACAATTGCTTTGTCGAGTTATAATCATAGAGATGTCTAACACGCAAATTGTCCGGTCCAAATCAACCATACCGGCCAGGTATGTAAATTACCAATCGTTCTGGGAGTTTGAAAAGGAGTTTCTTACTCGAGTAGTGTAAATCGATTGGAAATATGTACGTTATCAGATTTACATTTCAACTGCAGTATTTTTTAAAATCTCACATTGACTTATGAGAGACGTTTAATGCTCCACTATGTCGTGAGAATGATCAATCCTGCAAAATAGTTTGCTCTCTGACCAATCTTGAAGCGTTCACTCCCGAGAATGCTTTGGCCCCTCTCCTCATTCACTCTGGTGAGAGGACCGGCCGCTACTCGGTCCTCCTGTTCCGCCCCTTCCTCCCAATTGCAGAGTTGATTCAGGCGTGACTTAGCAGGCAAGGGACAAAGGAAGTTCGAGTCGATGTTTTGTGACGCGGTGAAAATATCCCGAATCTTGGACCGAGAGGCCTGGGTTCAATTCACAGCTTGTGTCGGTGTGTGTAATAACAACTTTTAACAGGTTCATTAGGAAAACCAAGGGAAGTCAGGAACAGAGTGAAAACAAGAGAAAATGCATGCAATGTGGTGGGGCTCTCAATGCTCAGATTATTTGACTCTTTACCAAGCGTTTCAGGGTCCCAGTACAGACTGTTGCACTCCTCTTAGCGCACAGCCAGATACCACGATTGTGGGGCAAAGTGGTGGAATGTAGAGGTGCTTTTCTGGAAGGCGCTCGGTTTTTGTGGTGAAAACAGTTGAGAAGGAGTCGGGTTTTGTATGGAGCTACCTGTCCCCCTCCTGTTGCAGTCTCTTATTATTGCCCTGACTACCTCGTACATGGAGAAAGTGAGGACTGCCGATGCTGGAGATCAGAGCTGAAAAATGAGTTGCTGGAAAAGCGCAGCAGGTCAGGCAGCATTCTCTACCTCGTACATGTTTGGTAGAGATCAGTGACACTTCGTAAGCCCACAATACAAGATCCATCACTCTGTTTAAGACAGTAAAAATCTCTTGTAGCACAATAGTCAGAGAACAATACAGCGCAGAACAGGCCCTTGAATCCTTGATGTTGCGCCAACCTGTGAACTATTCTCAGCTCATCCCCCCACACTATCCTGAAATCACCCATGTGCTTATCTGAAGGATTGTTTAAATCTCACTAATGTGGCTGAGTTAACTACATTAGTAGGTAGTGGATTCCATGCCCTAACCACTCTGAGTAAAGAATCTGCCTCTGACATCTGTCTTAAATCTATCACCCCTCAATTTGTAGATATGCCCCCTCATACACACTAATGTCTTCATCCTAGGAAAAAGACTTTCACTGTCTACCCTATCTAAGCCTCTGATCATCTTGTATGTCTCTATCAAATCCTCTCTTAGCCTTCTTCTTGCCAATGAAAACACGTTCAAGTCTCTCAACCTTTCCTCCTAAGACCTTCCCTCCAGACCACACAACATCATGGTAAATATCCTCTGCGCCTTTTCCCATGCTTCCACATCCTTCCAGAAATATGGGTACCAGAACTGCACACAATATTCCAAATATGGCCACACCAGGTTTTTGTATAGTTGCAGCATGATATTGCGGCTCCAGAACTCAATCCATCTACGAATGAAACCTAACACATTGTATGCCCGCCTTAACAGTACTGTACACCTGGGTGGCAACTTTCAGGCATCTATGTATATGGCCTCCAACATCCTTCTGCACATCTACACTACCAAGAATCTTTCCATTGACCCAGTACTCTGCCTTCCTGTTATTCTTCACAAAGTGCATCACCTTACATTTAGCTGCATTGAACTCCATTTGCCACCATTCAGCCCAATTCTGCAGTTTATCCAAGTCCCCCTGCAACCTCTAACATTCTTCCACACTGTCCACTACTCCACCGACTTTCGTGTCGTCTGCAAATTTACTAATCCATCCACCTATGACTGCATCTAAGACCTTTTATAAAAATTACAAACAGCAGTGATCCCAAAACAGATCCTTGTGGCACACCACTAATAACCGCACTGGAGGCTGATTATTTTCCATCATCCACCACTCACTGCCTTCTTTCAGAAGGCCAGTTTCTAATCCAAACTGCTAAATCACACTCAATTCCATGTCACTGCATTTTCTCTAACAGCCTACCATGTGGAACCTTACCAATGCTTTATTGAAGTCCATGTATACCACGTCAACTGCCCTACCCTCATCTATATGCTTGGTCATCATCTCAAAAAACTCAATGAAGTTTGTGAGACACGACCTGCCCTTGACGAAACCATATTGATGATCTGAAATCATATTGTTGTTTGCCAGATGATTACAAATAGTGTCTCTTATAATCCTTTCCAAAACCTTTCCTACAACAGAAGTAAGGCTCACTGGTAGATAATTACCTGGGTCATCTCTACTGCCCTTCTTGATCAAGGGCATAACATTTGCAATCATCCAGTCCTCTGGTACTGAACTTGTAGGCAATGACAACTCAATATCAAAGCTGAAGTCTTTGCTATCTTCTCCATAGCTTCCCAGCCAATCTACGGATAAATCCCATCTAGCCCAGGGGACTTGTCGACTTTCAATCCTTCTAGAATTGATAACACCTGTTCGTAACTAACTTCGATCCTTTCTAGTCTAACATCTTCTACCTCATTATTATCTACAATATTCTAATTTTCCTGAGTGAAAATCAATGAGAAATGTTCGTTTAGCACAGTGTCCACACTTAACTTCCCACGTCTGTCTTAGATTGGCCCTATTCCTACTCTATCCTTTATTCCTCACATACCTATAGAAAGCTTTAGAGTTCTCCTTTATTCTATTCGCTAAAGACCGCTCGTGTCCTCTTTGCTCTTCTTAACTCTCTTTAAATCCTTCCTAGCTGATCTGTAAGTCTCCTCCGCCTCATCTGTACCATTTGTCTCATCAACACATAAGCCTCCTACTTCTTCTTAACAAGAGATGCAATTTCTGTGGTAAACCACAGTTCCCTTACCTTATCACTTCCTCCTTGCCTGACAGGGACATACCTATCAAGGACACGCAATATCTGTTCCTTAAACCAGCTCCACATTTCCATTGTCTGCATCCACTGCATTTTGCTACCCCAACCTATGCATCCGAATTCTTGCTGAATTGCATTATAATTGCCAATGCCCCATCGATAAGTCTTCACCTGTGGCATGTACCTATCCCTTTTCATCGCTAAACTAAACATAACTGAATTATGATCACTCTCTCCAAAGTGCTCACCTACAACTAAATCAAACACCTAGTCCGGTTCATGACCAAGCACCAGATCCAATGTGGCCTCCCCTCTTGTCGGCCCTTCGACATACTCTGTCAGGAAACCCTCCTGTACACATTGGACAAAAACTGATCCATCCAACGTACTAGAGTTATAGCATTTCCAGTCAATGTTGGGGAAGTTAAAGTCCCCCATAATGACCACCATGTTACTTTCACTCCTACCCAGAGTAATTTTGCTAGTCCTCTCTTCCCCCTCCCTGGAACTCTGTGGTGGCCTATAAAAAATCCAAGCAGTGTGATCTCCCCTCTCCTATTTCTAACCTCAGCCCACACTACTTCAGTAGACAAGTCCTCATCAAATGTTCTCTCAGCCACCGTTATACTATCCTTAACTAACATGACATGCATGGGCCCAATGCGGTGCTTCAAATTCCATGAGGCAGCCATACTGTCTATGACAGACAGACTCAGTCTGGAACCTCCTCTATCCTTAAGACCTTATGCACTGTCCTACGCTCCTCCATTTCCCCTTTGCACGTTCCCTTTTCAACCCACCCCACCTGCATCACTCCACAATTGGAGCTGTCAAGGGCAGAAGTCTGTGGAAAACCCTCCCTAACCTTCTCTATCCTCTTTTAAGATGTATTTTAAAATCATTCTCCTTAATCAATGTTTTGATCATCCATGAAGCACCTTAGGAGTTTTGCCATTGTGAAAGATTCCATACAAAGCAAGTAGTTGTTGTTATTGCTGTACATTAGGAGAAATAGGAATGATGCTTTCAAAATTCTAACAAGAAAGTCACTGATAGGCGCAGTGTGTAGGCCAAATAATATCACATTGGGATGGGCAATAAACAAAGAAATAACTAATGCCTGTAAAAATGGCATGTCTGTTACCATGGGTGATTGTAATCTATATGTAGATTGGTCGAACCAGCTCAGTCAGGGTAGCCTTGAGGAGTTCATCAAGTGTATCCATGATAGTTTTTTTGAACAGTATGAAATGTAACCGAGAAGGAGCAAGCTATCCAAGATCTGGCCCCTGTGCAATGAGACAGGAATAATTAATGACCTCAGAGTTAGGGATCCTCTTGAAAGAAGTGATCACTGTATGGTTGAAGATAGAATACATATGGAGAGTGTGAAGATAAAATCTAATACCTTCGTCTTGTGCTTGAACACGGGGAACTAAAATAGAATGAGGGAGAACTTGGACAAAGTAGACTGGAAACAAAGATTTAATGGTGGGACAGTTGATGAGCAGTGAAAGATTTTCAAAGACATTTTAGGAAGTGCTCAGCAAAGGCATATTCCAGTGAAAAGGAAGGACTGTAAGAAAAGGCGGTGGACAAAAGAGAGGGAATTCTACACTGGCAAACTTTGCAGAGGAACATAGATACATTGTGTGAGTGGGTAATGGTTTGGCAAGTGGAATATTATGTTCATAAATGTGAAGTCATACTCTTTGATTGGAGTAACATTAATAAAAAGATTATTACTTGAATTTTTAAAAAGTTACATTATTTGCTATGCAGAGGCACTTGAACATCCTTCTGCAGGAGGGTTGGTCACCAGGTATAACAATCAATTCAGAAGGCAAATGGAATTTTGTCCTTCATTGCTGAAGGGATTGTGTTTTAAAGCAAAGGTTGTGTTCTAGCTATAGTGGGTGCTGGTGAGGCCACACCTGGAGTACTGCATGCAGTTTTTATCTCCTTACGTGCTCAAGAATGTACTGGCACTAGAGGGGGGTGCAGAGGAGGTTAACTATGTTGATTCCGGAGGTGAGGGGTTTGGCTTAACAGAGACAGGGTAGATTGGGATTATATTCATTGGAATTCAGAAGAATAGAAAGATATAAAATAATAAATGGAATGAATAAAATATAAGTAGAGAGGATGTTTCCACTGGCAGGTGAAGCTAGGACAAGAGGGCATCACCACAAGGTTAGAGGCAGCAAATGTAAGAGTGAATTGAGAAGCAACATCTTGACCTCGATGGAGTGCATTGCCCAGGGAAGTAGTTGGTGCTAGTTCAATGAACGTTTTTAAAGCTAAGTTAGTTTTTTAAAAAAAGAAATAATTAATTAAGGAATACGGTGAGAACGTGGGTAAATGGTTCTGCATCCACAAAATGATCAATCATGATCTTATTGAATGGTAGAGCAGGCTCGAAGGGCAGGACGGCCTTCTCCTTTTCCAAGATCATTTGTTCTTATGTTATGCATTCCTCCCTCACGCGGACTTGGAGGTGCTGGTGTTGGATTAGGATGGACAAAATTAAAATTCACAGAACACCAGGTTATAGTCCAACAGGTTTATTTGGAAGCACGACTTTGCTGGTCCTTCATCAGGTGGTTGTGTGATTTTTAACTTTGTCCCTCACTCTTGTAACTGAGAAACAGCAACAAAAGCCACGAAGCAGTAGTGCGCAAGCTCCAGCCAACAGTTGGTATTGTGAACAATGAAGAAGGTTATCTCAGAAAACAATGGGATATTGATCAGATGGGCCAATGGGCTGAGGACTGGCAGATAGGATTTAATTTAGATAGATTAGGTTAGGATATTTGGTTGTCATCGACAGGTTGGACCGAAGAAGTGATTGATGTCAGCGGCGGACCAATGCATAGGCAGGGGAGGAGCTGGAGGGCCTGGCGGGGCAGTTGGTCCTCCGAGCAATTAGTGAATGAGACTATACCACGTGATCATCCTCGCGGTGGGCGCGGAGGGTTGTCGGCAAGGAAAGAAATAAACAGCAGGAAGCGGGAGGGAAATGGTGTTGGTATGGTCTGAGAGGTTTTGCAATCATTTGGTACACATCGGAAAATACAAATTTGAAACATACAGTCCCGTTTTTGCAGCAAACGGGAAAATGCCTCGTTGAGTAATCGGGAGAAAGTGAGGGCTGGAGATCAGAGCTGAAAATGTGTTGCTGGAAAAGCGCAGCAGGTCAGGCAGCATCCAAGGAACAGGAGAATCGACGTTTTGGGCATAAGTCCTTCTTCAGGAAAGAAGGGCTTATGCCCGAAACATCGATTCTCATTGAGTAATAGGCCCGAGTGAGCGCCACCATCTTTATTCGGGGCAATGAATCACTGGACACGTGCGCGGCCGCCAACTTTGTAGGGGGCAAAGTTCAGAGGGGTGTATGTACATCCTTCCCTGGTAAAAAGAGTCATCGGGCAGGATTTACACAGAGCACATTCAAACCCAGAGAAATGTATTTTTTTTCTGGATTTGTTTCGTCATTCATTTAAATGATTTAGATGTGAATAGAGGCCGTATAGTTAGTAAGTTTGCAGGTGACACCAAAATTGGAGGTATTGTGGACAATGAAGAAGGTTATCTCAGAGTACAGTGGGATATTGATCAGATGGGCCAATGGGCTGAGGAGTGGCAGATAGGATTTAATTTAGATAGATTAGGTTAGGTTGGCATAGTTTGGACCGAAGAAGTCTGTTTCTGTGCTAGACATCTTTGACTGTGGGATCATAAAAGTGAACTCTGCTCTGGTTCACCTCTGCATTCTCTGATCTCCACTTGTTCATTATCTAGCTTCCTCAGTCTCTCATGGGTGTATTTTTGCTCTTACTTTCACAGCTATTTTGTAAATGAATTGAAAAATGTAGAGCTGGAAAAACACAGCAGGCCAGGCAGCATCTGAGGAGCAGGAGAATCAATGTTTCGGGCATAAGCCCTTCTTCAGGAATATAAATGAATTGTCCATTCCCCTTCCTGATTCCATGTTGTAACTATGTGCTAGCTTTCTGTGTTTCCTGTTCATTTTCCCCCAGTCCCTTTGTGGTGCAGCTTTCTACAGTTTATCCCAAGTTATACTCTATTTGCCAACTTGTTGCTCACGTTTCCTGTGTATATCTCTCTGTAAACTGTTTATAATCCTTTTGGAACTTTCCTGTTATGACTTTTCTCGGAGATTTCCCCCCTCATTATTCGAAACATGAACTGTGAGCACTGCGCAGTTGCTATCTTTCAGGGATACTCTGTTTCATGACTGGAAGGAGCTTGCATACCCATTGGTCAGAATGGAGACATCTTGCCCATCAAGCTGCATGAGCCTTTCACATCCCATGTCTTATTAAGGAGGCACAGCGGCAGAACGGAAGGAAAGAAAAGGAAGCAAATCCTGCTCTCCATATGTCACTGAATCTTGAAGTGGAAACTCATAGAAACCCACATAGATTTGCCCTTGAAGTGCCTGCTAACCTCCACCAGGGGTAATGTGTACAGTCATCCTGGGCCAGGAGGAGGGGATTGTATGAGTTTCAAACTTGAACTGACAGTGTCGGATTTTATAAACTTGTATTACAGGCAGATATTCAGATGATAATCTCAGTCATTGTAATGCCAAACTCTGACAGAATTACCCCATTCATCAGGACCTGGATATTCATATTGTGTGAGAGTATTGTGTTCCAGATCAATACCATTTGCTGAATAAAAGTTCTCCTTTGAATCAAACCATCCTCTCAATAGATCTTCCCAAATCTTCAACATGTAATCCTTGTATAATGAACTGATGGGTGTAAGGTTTACTTTATAACGTGTAACCTTTGTAAACCGCTTTGTCACAGTTCCCCAAATTTCCTTTGCTACAAGGAGAACAATCTCAGTTTTTCCAAACCGCTGATTCCCCAATGTCTGTTTGCTCTCTATAAGGTACACATCAGGGTTGTGTTGGAATATTCTCCACTTGCCTGCATCAGTGCACCCCCCCCCCCCCCCCCCCCCAACAATATTAAAGTGAACATCCTCCAGGATAAAGCACTGTACCTGAGTGGTTTCCTATCCACCACCTTCACCATTCCCTCTCCGCACCCTCGAGGCACAGTGGCATCACTGTGTAAAAGATCAAGTCAGCATTGTCCTACCCGACCATAGGACTGCTCTCTCATTAGAGAGAAATGTCTGGTAGTGGTTAACCTGAATATTACCACAGCGCAGGCAACGGGAGAGGTTGAAAAGGAGAGTCCATTAATTGTGGATGGTTGTTCTTGATGTGTATTAGCAACACACATGTCACGTGAACAATTAATGTTAAAAATGCCCCACAAATTCTGCAACTAAAATCCCCCATTCCTTGAACCATCCTGGTAAATCTCCTGTGCCCCCTCTCAGGGACCCTGCCATCCTTCACAATGTGTGGGCGATCTGTGGTTCACACAGACCCAGCTACTCTGAACCCTGTGGGTGATAGCATAGAGCAACAGTTGCACTAAACTTCACTGTCTGGAAGAGAGTGAGAGACAGAAATCTCGATGGCATTTAAAATCTATTTAGGAACACACTTGCAAGGCCAAAGGTGACAGGTCTATGGGCTCTGTGCTGGAAAATGGGATTAAAATAGCTAGCTGGGAGATTTCTTTACACCATAAACCCAATGGACCACAAAACCGTTTTCTGTCATGTAGACCACAGACGCGTAATATAGGAATATGACGAGCCACAATAGAAACCAGGTCAGACAAGGTGATATTAGAATAGATGATACGTGATTGATTAATGTTTTTTGGAGGAAATGTGACAGAGGTTAAGCGGGACATTGTGGAGCTCTGGGTGCAGGAATCTGAAATAAAAATAGGTTATCCTGAAGGCTGGAATTAAAGAAAGGCACATCACAGAGATTTGTGAGGGTGGACAAGATTAAAGATAGAGAGGGTGTTGAGACTGGAGGAGATTAGAGATTGGAGGATGTTGCAGAGATTGAGATGTTTTTGATGCAGAGATAGTGATAGTTCTGAGGCTAGAGAGGAATTATAGAGATAAGGATGAGTTGTTAGCTTTCCCAACACTACCTCTTTACTGATAATGATTGTTTTTCTGTCCTCATCTGCCATTGCCTCCATAGGCCTGCGACAATGAGAGTACACAGACAGTATGTTCCTGTTAAGGCCAAGGCTGGGAGGCGTCGAGAATGCTGCGTGACCTGCGAAATTGAGGTTCTGGTCAAGAAAATGAAGGAAGGATATGGCAGGTACAGACCACTGTGTGAATCCCTAGAGGACTATAAGGGCAGTAGGAGTATACTCGCGGGAAACCAGGAGGCAAAAAAGGGGACATGAGATAGCTTTGGGAAATAGGATTAAGGAGAATCCAAAGAGATTCTACAAATACACTAAAGACAAAAGAATAACTAGGCAGAGAATAGCGACCCTCAAAGATCAACAAGACTGTCTATGGAACAGCAGGAGGTGGGAGAGATTCTGTAAGTATTTCATGTAAGTTTTTACTGAAAGGGGATATTGAAGTTAGAGAAGTTGGAGAAATAAATAGTCATAACTTGGCAAGTGTACATATTACAGAGGAGGAGGTACTGGATGTCTTAAAATGCATAAAGGTGGATAAATCCCTGGAATCTGATCAGGTGTATCCCAGGACTTTGTGGGTAATTAGGGAAGCTTTTGCTGGGCCCCTCGCTGCGATATTTGTATCATCGATTGCCACAGGTGAGGTGCTGGAAGACTGGTGCCATTATTTGTGAAAGATGGTAAGGCAAAGCCAGGGAACTATCGACCGGTGAGCCTGAAGTCAGTGGCAGATAAGTTGTTGGAAGGGATTCTCAGGGACAGGATTTACATGTCATTAGAAAAGCAAAAAATGATTAAGGAGAGTCAGCATGGCTTTGTGCATTGAAATCATTCACTTGGACTTGAGAAAGACACAAGGTTTCACATAACACATTGGTTAGCAGGTTCAATATAATAGAATTCTGGCGGAACTAGCTGTTTGGATACGGAATTGGCTGGAAGGTCAAAGAGTCATAGATGGACAGCACAGAAACAGAGACCCGTTGGTCCAACCAGTACATGCTGATCAGATATCCCAATGCAATCTAGTCCCACCTGTCAGCACCCGGCCCATATCCTTCCTAGTCATACACACATGAAGATGCCTTTTAAATGTTGCAATTGTAATGGCCTCCACCACTTCCTCTGGCCGTCATTCTATACACGTACCACCCTCTGTGTGAAAACGTTGCCTCTCAAGTCTCTTTAAAGTCTTTCCCCTCATACCATAAACCTATGCCCTCTAGTGCTGGGATCCCCCACGCCAGGGAAAAGACTTTGTCTATTTATCCTATCCATGCACTGTTTTTATATTCATAGATAAAATCACCTCTCAGCCTCCGACGCTGCAGGGAAAATAGCCCCAGTATATTCAATCTCTATTCAACCCCCAGCCTACCTCAAATCCTCCAACCCTGGCAATGTTCTTGTAAATCTTTTCTGAACCCTTTCAAGTTTCACAACATCCTTCAATAGGAGGGAGACCAGATTTGTATGCAACGTTCCAATAGTGGCCTAACCAATGTCCTGTGCAACTGCAAGATGATCTCATAACTCCTGTACTCAATACTTTGTCCGATAAAGGAAAGCATACCAAATGCCGCCTTCACTATCCTATCTACCTGCACTCCAAGATCTTTGTTCAGTAACACTCCTCAGGACCTTAGTCATGCTAAGATTTGCTTTCCCAAAATGCCACTCCTCAGCCATTCACCCATCTGATCAAGATCCCATTGTACTCTGAGGTAATCTTTTTCACTGTCCACTACACCTCCAGTTTTGGTGTCATCTCACTAACTATACCTCCTATGTTCACATCCAAGTCATTGATATAAATGACGAAAGGTAGTGGATCCAGCAGTGATCCTTGTAACACTCCACTAGTCACAGGCCTCCAGTCTGAAAAGCAACCCTCCATCACCACCCTCTGTCTTCTGCCTTTGAGCCAGTTCTGTATCCAAATGATTAGTTCTCCCTGTATGCCACGAGCTCTAACCTTGCTGAGCAGTCAGTGCTTTTTGGACTGGAAGCCTGTGATGAGCAATATGCGGTCAGGCTGGGTGCTCGGTCCACTGCTTTTTGCCATTTATATAAATGATTTCTACGTGAATATAGGAGCTATGGTTAGGAGGTTTACAATAGACACCAAAATTGGAGGTGCAATGGACAGCAAAGTTACCTGCTGAGTACAATGAGACTCCGATCAAATGGGCTGAGGAGTGGCAAATGAAGTTTAATTTAGATATGTGTAAGGTTCTGCATTTTGGAAAAGCAAATCAGGGTGGGACTTATACACTTAATGGGAAGGTCCTGGGGAGTGTTGCTGAACAAAGACACCTTGGGGTGCACTTTCATAGTTCCTTGAAAGTGAAATCATTGATAGGCAGGGTCGTGAAGAAAGTGTTTGGTGTACTTGCCTTTATTGGTTTGTGCATTGAGTACAGGAGTTGTGATGTCATTTTGCGGCTGTACAGGACATTCATTCAGCCACTTCTGGAATTCTGCTTTCAGTCCTGGTCTCCCCGCTATTGGAATGATATTGTGAAACTTGAAAGGATTCAGAAAAGATGCAAAGATGTTGCCAGGGTTGAGGCTGAATAGACTGAAACTGTTTTTACTGGAGAATCGGATGCTGAGAGGTTGATAAAATCGTGAGGGGCATGAATAGGGTAAACAGCCAGGGTCTTATTCCTGTTTAGGTGAGTCCTAAAACTAGAAAGCACAGGCGTGAGGGAAAAGATTGAAAAGGGATATTAGGGGCAAAGTTTCAAACTGAACGTGGTATGTGTATGGAATGAGCTGCCAGAGAAAGTAGAATGAGGGATGAGGGAGCTATCAGTGGGTTAGGCAATGGCCTAGTGTTACTCTCACTCGACTCTTCATCCAGAATTTAATGCCAGTAGCAGGGGTATCCATCTGACTGCTTCATACCCTTTAAGTAAGGAAATCTGTTATGTGCTGCCGGTCTGGCCTACATATGAATCCAGACCCAGAGCAAGGAGGTTGACGCTCAACTGCCCACTGGAATGATCTGGCAAGCCAATCAGCTCAAGGGCAGCTCGGGGGTGGGCATGAAATGCTGGCCAGCCAGAGACAGCAACATCCCATGAGTGAAATAAAAACAACACTGCAGGGAGCAGTGTCCTGGCCAATCATGTCGCTAGGTTTACGGACAGGGCTTTAAACTGACAGAGAGGATGCAGGGACAGGGTTCAGGTGAAAGGAGCTTTCCAAATCCAAATAGAAAAGGTGAAGCATCAGAACAGCATAAGGACGTGACTGAATACAAGCAGAAGGGAACGGGAAAGGGACAGAGTTTAACTAAAACTGTACACCAGTGAATTAGGCTGTGACAGCAATTTCTGGGAAAAAGTCAATTACAGTTTTTTTTGGAATTGTCAAAGTATCAGCAATAACTTGTGACACAGGGATAAATAAGATTTGGTCACCAGAAAGATGTGTTTACAAGAGAAACTGTGCTGTGTTCTAAACAGGGAGGGTTACAATGGCAGGAAGAAGTTTCAGGAGGCTGAAGAGGATGAGATCTGAACGAATAGACACAATTAAGAAGATTTGCTCGGAGTGCCAGAGGTAACAGAAACACCAATGTCCTGATCTGAAACAGATGACCCAGACTGGGATGGGTGTGGGGATTGGAGGTGGTTTCACAGGGAGGGTTTGGGGGCAGGCGGGATGCTCTGTTGGACGTGGGTGGAGGGTGATATTGGATGGGTTTGGGGGCGGGCGGGGTGCTCTGTTGGTGGCGGGCGGAGGGTGATGTTGGATGGGTTTGGAGGCGGAGTGTGTGGCAAATGAGGGTGGCGTTGGACGGTTTTGGAGGCGGGGCGGCGTAGGTCGGTGTTGGATGGGTTTGGGGGTTGGGGGTGAACTGTTGGAGGCGGGCAGAGAGTGATATTGGATGGGTTTGGGGTGGGCGGGGTGCCCTGTTGGTGGCGGGTGTAGGGTGATGTTGGATGGGTTTGGGGGTGGGTGGGGTGGCAAGTGGAGGGTGGCGCTGGACGGTTTTGGAGGCGGGGCGGCGTGGGATGGGTTTCGGGGTGAACTGTTGGAGGCGGGCGGAGGGTGATATTGGGTGGTTTTATGGACGGGCGGGGTGCTCTGTTGGAGGTGGGCAGAGGGTGGTGTTGGATGGGTTCGGGGCACGCGGGATGCTCTGTTGGAGGCGGGCATAGGGTGATGATGGATGGGTTTGAGGGCGGGTCGGGTGGCAAGTGGAGGGTGGCGGTGGGCGGTTTTTGTGGCGGGGGACTGGCGTGGGTTGGTGTTGGAAGGGTTTGGGGCCGAGCAGCTGGGTGTTTTCGGGGGTTGGCGGGGCGTGAGGGCTCACGCATGGTTTGCTGCTGTCGAGTCACCTCAACGGGGAGTAGACATTACCAAAAACTCCGAGTCCCAGAGGAAAGGCATGGAATCGATTAATCGAATAACCAATTATCTGAATGTACTATTGCCCGCCCATCTCGTTCAGATAATCAAGGTTCCTGTGTAAACAGCTGGATGTTAACCTGGTGTTGTGTGATTTTTACCTTCACCCAATCAACCCCTGCTCGATCCTGCTGAATGGCCCCAATGGTGGCCCTGTTCCAGTTTAAGACCTTAATCTGTGGACCTGTCTGATCTTTTTCCATAACTATGTTAAAAATAAGACAGTTGTGGTCACTGGACCCAAAGTGCTCTCTGACTGACAATTCAGTCACTTGCCCGACATCGGTTTCTGAGGGGAGGTCCAGTGTTGCATCCACCTGAGTAGCATAGAGTAGCAAGTGTGTTGGGGTCTGGGATGCACTTCATGAGAGGGAAATTGTCATGATAACCTCAAAATCATTAGAAAATACATGGTTGTGCACTTGAAATGCCATAAGATTCACAGCAACGGGTTTTGTGTTGAAAAGTGGGGCTAATGTAGACCGTGCATAGTACAGTGTCTGTGATTCTGTGATTGTATGGCTGTGGAAAGTCAATCATTCAGGAGCTTAAGATCGGAATTGATGGGTTTCTGTAGAATATCTAATCAAAGTGTATATGAGTGAACTTGTAATATCTTCTGAAAATACGTCAATGGCAAAATAAGAGAAAAAGGTGCAGCTTTCTTACAGTCTGATACCAGATAATTGAGGACAGATTAATAGCAGATTAATGGAGCAAGTACTTCAGTTATGCCTTCACAGAAGAAAAAAAAAACAAAAATAAAATTTTCTCGCAATACTAGGGAACTTTAGTCTGGTGAGAAAAAGGGAATAGAATGAAATTAGCAACTAAAAAGTTTTAGAGAAAATATTGGACTGAATTTAATGGGCATAGACAAAGTCAACAGAAGTTTATGAAATAGGAATCATATTTGAGAAAGTGGCTTTTAGCAAAATTATGGGGAACGTATCAACGCAATACAATTGAAATCTCAGAAAGATTTTTCATAAAGCCCCAAGCCTATTGTGCAAATTCGAATCCTATGGGACTGGGGCTAATATATGGCCATGGTTTTAGAATGGGAGAGCTGGCAGGAAACAGTGAGTAGGAACAAAACCATGTTTTTTGAATGGAAGGCTTGGAGGATATAATAAGGATCGAGATTTGGCATCAAGCTATTCCCAATACACATCATATCTTTGGTTTAGTGTTGACAGCACTAAACGATGTCAGCTTGTGAGTGGATGAGGAGGATGTAAAAATAGGCTCCAAGGTGATTGAGACAAGTGGAGTTATTGGGCAAATACCTGACAGATGGAGAGCAATGGCAGAGATGAGAGGTTGTGTACTTTGATGGGATCAATTGAATGGCATCCTATCATTTGAAAAGGGATTGGTTGAAAATGTTGATCTATAAACGAACTTAAGCTGCATTTTTGTTTATTTCTGCGCAGCCTTCCGAGTCCATGTAGGGTAGTGAGTTCTGAACACGGAAGTCAATAATGGGAATTGCCACGCTATATACAGTGTACATAGACCCAGCAAGTGGGGAGCTGTAACATTGAGTAGAATCTGGATCACCAGTCACTGAAAGCAATATTGCGGGAGCAGAAAGTAGGTAGGAAGATAAATGGTTTATTCACCTTCATTTCAGAAGGATTTAGAATACAGGAGTAAGGGTCATTTACTGCAACTGTACAGGGCCTTGGTGGAACCCCATCTCGAACATTATGCAGTGTTGTGTGCAGTTTTGGTGTCCTTACCTAATAAAGGGCAAACTTGACATTGAGGGAGTGCAGTGAAAAATGACCAGACTGTTCTCCGGGGTGACAGGTTAGTTGTGGGAGCAGAGTTTGGGGTGACTAGGCCTGTATTCCATGTGTTTAAGGAAAATGAGTGGAGATCTCAGTGAGATATATAAAACTCTGACAGGGTGTGACAGATTGGAAGCAGGGATGATAGTTCACTTCATAGACAACGGTTCATGAATCGCATTACAGTCAAATCGTACTTCATAAACAAGCGTTATCAGAGAACTCCCTTATATTGATGGGCCGAAGGCACTATATTTCATAATGTTTAAACATATTTTGGGGTATGAACATTGTGTGGCGAAAACTGCATTGAGGAGATGTTCGGCCATGAAATAGCATGGGGAAAGCTCAATGTGTTGAATGACCTCCTCCTCTCTCGATGTTTCTGTGCAATCTGTGGGAAAGCTCTGTAAATATTGTCACAAGCTTTCAGATGTTAAGAAAGATGTCTATGCAGGGTCAACAGGACTGTGTTTCCCATTCCCTTTTCTGATAACGAGGTTAATGCCAGATGTTCTGTCAGGTTTTATCCTTTAAGACCTCAGAGTAGTTTGATACAATGGAGTGTCTCGCTTGGCCGATTCAGAGACCATGTCTGTGTGTCTGGAATCACTTTTAGGCCAGACCAAGAAAGCACGGAAGATTCACTTCCTGAAACTTCATTGGTGAAGGCGATCGATGTTTACAATCAACATTGGACACAAGATCACTATTACTGACACCGAGTTTTAGGTCTCGATATTTTATTAATCATTTTTAACTTCCACCAGCTGCCAGAGCATTGGCCTGGTCTGGATTCGTAATCCAATGATATGTCCACTACAGCACCATTTCCATATGGGGACCTATTGGAAACTACACTGACCTGATTATTTCGGTGCTACTTGACAGCTCTATCAAAAATAATTCCCACCAATTTGACTATCGTGATGGGACTGAGGGGGTGGTAATTAGTCAGATTGTAATTATTCTCCTATTCAGAGACTGGACATAGTTGAGTAATTTTCCCCATTGACAGAGAGATATCAGAGTTGGAGCTGGAATGAAACAGCGTCTCCAGGGACACGGCTTGTTGTGCAGCACAAGTCTTCAGTCCTATTGCAGGAATGGGGTCAGGGCCCATTGCCTTTGTTATATCTTCAGATGTTATCTCATGACCGTACAGCAAATCAAATTGCTTGAAGACTGGCATCTGTGATTCTGTGGGAATCATGACGAGTGTGAGGTGGATCATCCACTCAACACGTCTGGCTGGGGATAGTGCAGACACCACACCCTTGACTTTTTTCACTGACGTACAGAGCTGTTCTGATATTTAGGATGAGGATATTTGTGGAGTACTCTCCTCCAGTAAATTGTTTAATAGTCCATCGACATTTATGTTTGCATTTGACAGGACGACAGAGCTTAGATCTGATCTGTTAGTCTTGGGATCATTCCCCCTCTCCATCAGACATTAGTTCTGCTGGTCGGAATTTAACCAATTAATTGTGGTAGCTTTAATGGGTTGTCAACAGGTTTAGATCCACGTGATTCTGACCCTGGCATGTTCACCCACACTCATCACTAAACCATGGATCAGCTTGATGGTAATGGTAGATTGATGAATTATCCTCGGGAAAATGTTACAGATTGTCGATGAATACAATTCTGTTTCTGCTGCTGCTGTGATCTACAGCATCAAATGATAATCCAGTTTGAGTTGCAATATCTACAATTCAATTCTACTGACTGTTCCCCAGTTCACACCGAGACACATTCACCCATCAGCCCTGTATCCTATACCTAACCTGGTTTCTGATGTGGTAACACTTGCATTTTCATATTCTCATTATGCTGAGGGCCTCTCCCTGGTGTCACACCTCTAATTTGTTACTTTAAATGGATTGAGTTAAAGTAATGATCTAAATCGTTTCTCTTCCACAATGGCAACTTCTGTATTTGAAATGAATGTGTTTCCCTCTGTTTTTCTCCCTGACCATGATTAAGAGCTTTGTAGTGTCAGTGATGCCAAACTTACGTAGTTTCAGAGTCAAGGAACTTCTGCACCATGCGTTATTGTTCAGTTCCCAGTGTATGGCGCTCCATGTTGGACAGGATGTTTGAGCATGTTTGACATACTTCTTTGGAAATTGTCCAAAAACAGAAATTGCTGAAGATGTTGCAGCATCTTCTGGAATGAATGCAGTGTTAAACTTTCAGGTCCAGACACCCTCTACAAAGCTCTCAGTTTCGCAAGCAATTTTGGTATTTTTAGAACCGGCATCCATATTTATTTATTTTGTGAAAATGTGTTCTGTGCCTATTCATTTCTGGAGAAACTCAGCAGGTCTTTCAGCATCTGCAGAGACAGAGAAACGGCGTTAGCATTTCAAGCCCAGTATGATACTTCTTCACAACTGAAAAGCATTGGAAACATGGCTTTTCAGAGGTTGAAACGTTGCCAGAGGTGGGAGATTGGTGACAGAGAAAAGAGGGCGTGGCAAAGGTAATCCGGCTTTTAGCAGTGGTGAACGAGAAGATGATATAAAATGGGTTTAAATTAAGGTGTGAATGGGGAAAGGGGTTCTCTCTATTGAGTGCAAGATAAAGAAGACACAATCACACAAGGTAATAGAGAGACCAGGAGGGAGAATGTTGACTATGTGGCATTATAAAGATCTGGCCATAAATACGTTTTCACTGTCGATATCATCACCTCCTTTAGACAAAGGATATCATGTGCTTGACTTCTTATTGGCACTAGTAAGCGTTTCATGCTGCCTTAGTATTATAAAATGGAGAAAAAAACAAATCACAGTATGAAGTTTGGGTGAAGTATTGTTTACCTGTCATGTTTACTATAGTTTCAAGTTTGCAGTATTTATCTTTAAATGCTTGTTCTTGAAGTTAGTATTGGATGGAGTGCAGAAGGTTGAGGGATGACATTATAGAGGTTTCTAAAATCATGAGCGGTATGGATAGGGTGAATAGCCAACGTCTTTTCCACAGGATGGGGGAGTTCAGCCGTAGAAGGCATAGGTTTAAGGTGAAAGTGAGAAAATTTACAAGGGACGCTGGGGCAGTGTTTTTACACAGAGGGTGGTGTGGGTATGGAATGAGCTGCCAGAGGAAGAGTGGTAGATGCATGTACAGCTAACACACTTAAAACTCATTTGGACAAACATATGAATGGGAAACATTTCGAGGCATATGGGCCAAATGAAAGCAGGTGGGACGAGCTTAATTTGGAAAACCTGGCTCACATGGAAATTTAGAAGTTTCACGCAGACTCAGTGTGGTTTTGTGAAAGTGAAAATTATACTTTGCCCTGTAAAATCATGCAAAGTATTTCTGGAGATGCCTGAGAATGTAACAAGCGGACTTGATAAAGGAGATCTGGTAGACACCAGGTTTTCCAGAGTTTTTCCACATTGTATTACCAAAATAAAAGTTCTTACACAAGTCAGACGCTCGCAGGATGATGGAGGATGTATTATAATGGGATGATGATTGGTTGGCACATAGAAATCGGAGAGTCAGGATAAATGAATCTTCATGATAAAGGTGCATCTGCTGGAGGACCACAGCTATCAGTCCGATGGCATAAGATTTTTACACTCTATACTGATAGTCTGAAGGAGGGAGCTGAGTGCAATATACATCCGAGTTTGAGGATGACACTGAGAATCAAAAGGCAGGCTGTTATTTAATGGAGAGCACTTCCAGAAATAGAACAGTACAAAGGGATTGGAGTGTTCCTGTGTATGAAACATAAAGTCTGCATGCTGATGCAGCAAGTAACTAGCTTGGTTCATTAGGACATGCTGAAGATATTTAGATATTTAGATAATCATGATCGTCGTAAGCTCTTCATGGAGAATATCCCTTTGGACTTTCTCACTAGATGGTGCACCAAAAAACAGAGATTTATATAAGATATGGCAGCCCTTTTTGGATTACTGAGATACAGCCTTATCTGCCACTCTTAGAAGGGCTTTTATATAGCCATGATGATATTGTCTAATGAATCTAATATCCAGAGACATATGAACATAAAAATATGTATCAGTTAATGATCTTGATGAACGAGAGCTATCGTTATGTTATGCTGAGCTGTATTATTTATTCATTATTTACTGTTTAGTTTTGTTTTTCTTCTGTCTGTGTAGTGTTTTAACTTGTTTTGTATGTATTTGAAATTGGATGTAATTTTTTCTGTTATTTGAGTTGTGTTGTTATTGGTTTATTATAATATTAAAAATCTCTTTTTTTAAATTAAAATGTTAACACTGATAGAATAGAGTCCCAAATAACTCTCATTAGAGATATCACTAATGGTGGTTTATCCTGAGGGTCACCACACCTTGGGTGATGGGGTGAGGTTGAGAGAGCGTCCCTTTCATGGTAACCTCTGTCAGTGTGAGGAACTGAACCTGCGCTGTTGGCCTCCCTCTGCATCACAAACCAGCTGTCCATCCAACTGAGTGGGAGACTGTGTAACTGATACAGACAGAAACGGTCACAGACAAAGGGTAAGAGAAACATTCATAACAAGGAGATTGGTACAATTCAGATAACGGTCAAGATAACGGCTGAGGGTAAAAACGTTCTCTGCTCGAAATTATATTTTATAACAAGACGTGTTTAGAAGTTGTTTTTGGTTTAATATCATTAAGGTGAGTCAAGTGAAATAACTAGAATTACTAAGTGTGATTGGATATCTTTAACCATAAAATAAGTGTAGATTTTTGTTTGGCCTGTGTAATACATGCTGACCGTTGCATGAAAGTATAAAGATATATAGTTAGGAGTTTCCGTCCCCATGGGAAATGCCCTCAAACAGGCGGTTGAAAAAAAAACACGGGTAAAAGTGCCTGAGTGCGGTCTGGTCAGTGACAGGAACCCAGGGGGTTGAATGACTGAAAGTTCCTGTAACATGGAGCTGAGGAAACAATCAGATCAACCGGGACGTTATTAAATGCTAGAGCACTTTTGAAGGGCTGAATGGCCTCAGCATGGTTTGAATTGTGTGTGATTTAAAAAAGGTACATCTCTCCTCCTTCCTCTTATGTGTTACACACTGAGACACTGCCATTTTCCTGAAACTGGGAATTATTTGGAACATTATCTGGAACATTCCATAATCGGCATTCTCAAGAATATTCTATAACTGTGTGGGAGGTATTGCAAAGGCGACAGATAGAGAGAGAGAGAGAAAGAGAAATAGAGAGAGAGGTGCTGCATGCAGTAGTGAGAGTGGGGTCAATGAGCTTTGTTCGGGGGGTAGGTGCTATAACAGATATACAGTGCGTTTGAGGGAGCAGAGAGAATACGGTGACACTCATCCTGACAGAGCGGGGAAGGTTATTGATGCTTGTCCTGTATTGCCGGACATTTCTTCAGACCTCAGGTACTGCACGGAGCTGGGTGGTGAACTCAAACCATGCTCGGTGGGTCTGATGGTGTGGCTCCCACTGGGAAGGGAATGGTCAACACCTACACTAGCCTACGCCCACAGTGCTCCATCAACAAACCATGATGTAATTGTCCCTTATCTGCTAATCTGCCAAACTACATTGATTCAAAGATTCAATGAAACTACAATAATTGATTCAATGAATCAAGCCTTATTCTTTGTTTCAATCGAACAAACCTAACTCACTTATTTAGTGAATCTTACCACACTCGTTCATTCAATGAAACAGACTGCACGTGATAATTTGTCCATTCGTTCATACACTCATTCGTTCAATGCCACAATCTTCAGGCATTGATTCAATCTAAAAAATTGCACACATTTAACTCATGAAACAAACTGCATTTGTCAATTCAATGAATACAGCTACACTCATTCGCTCAATGTCTTCACACATTGTCTCAATCAGACTGCACACATTCACTCCATTAACCAAACTGCAAGTGTTAATTCAATGATTAGAGCTTCTCTCATTCATTCAATGTTTCAAGCTTAATGCTTTCATTCAATGAAACAAACTGCACTATTGATTCATTGAACTAAACTTTAATGATTGAATAACGTTTGATTCACTGAATCAATGTTTCAATGAAATAAACTTAACACGCTTGTTTATTGAATGAAACTGCACACGTTCATTCAATGCAATAGGCTGTACTTGTCAATTCAATCAGTAGAGCTTAACGCTTTCATTCAATGAAACAAACAATCATTGAATGATTGAATCAAACTACAATCATTGATTCAATGAATCAAACCTTATTCCTTGTTTCAATGGCACAAACGTAACTCAATTATTTAGTGAATCGTACTGCTCTCATTCATTCAATGAAACAGACTGCACATGATAATTCAATGAGTAGAGGTTCAAAGCCACAAGCTTAACGCATTCATTCAATCAAATTGCACACATTTAGTCCATGAAACAAACTGCACCTGTTCATTCAATGAGTAGAGCTCTTCCATTTCATTCAATGTCTCGTGCTTAACGCTTTACTTCAATGAAACAACCTGCATTCATTCAATGAGGAACACTGCAAATCCTATTCCAATGAACCTAGCTTTTGCCATTCGTTCAATGAAAGAAACTGCACGCATTCATTCAATGATACAAACTGCATGCATTCATGAAATGAAACAGACTGCGCGTGTAAATTCAATACGTAAAGCTTTTCTTGTTTATTCAATGTCTCGAGCTTAGCACTTTCATACAATGAAACCAATTGCATTCATTCAATCATTGAATCAAACTGCAATCATTGAGTCAATGAATTAAACAGTATTAATGGATTCAATCAAACAAACATAGCTCATTTACTTCGTGAATGAAATTCACTGTATGTCTTTATTAAAAGAGGAGAGCTCCGGCCATTCATTCAAAGCCACGAGCAAAACGCATTCATTCAATGGAGCAAACTGCACTCATTTATTCAAAGATGCAGACCGCGTCTTAATTCAATGAGTAGAGCTTTTCTCATTCATTCAGTGTGTCTAGCTTAACGCTTTCATTCAATGAAACAAACTGCATTCATTTAATCATTGAATCAAACTACAATAATTGATTCAATGAATCAATCCTTATTCCTTGTTTCAATGGAACAAACATATCTCCCTTATTTAGTGAACCAAACTGCATACGTTCATTCAATGAAAGAGGTTGCACTTGTCAATTCATTGAGAAGAGCTACTCTCATTCATTCAATTGCACAAGTTTCATGCATTGTCTCTAACAAAATGCATACGTTCACTACATGAACCAAACTGCCCGTCTTAATTCAATGAGTGGAGCTTCTCATTCATTCAATGTGTCAAACTGACCATTTTCATTTAATAAAACAAACTGCATCATTGAATAAAAGTATAATCATTAATTCAGTGAATCAAACCTTATTCCTTCTTTCAATCGAACATACCTAACTCACTTATTTAGTGAATTCTACTACACTCAATGAAACAGACTGCACATGATAGTTCAATGAGTAGACGTACTCTCATTCGTTCAATGCCACAAGCTTAAAGCATTGATTCCATCAAACAAATTGCACACATTTAGTTCATGAAGCAAACTGCATTTGTCAATTCAATGAATACATCATTCATTCAATGTCACAAGCTTAAAAAATTATCTCAATCAAACTGCACACATTCACTAAATACGTGAGTTACGTTTGTTCCATTGAAACAAGGAAGAAGGTTTGAATCATTGAATCATTTATTGTAGTTTGATTCAATGATTGAATGAATGCAGCTTTTTTCATTGAATGAAAACATTAAGCTTGACACATTGAATGAATGAGAGGAGCTCTACTCATTGAATTAAGACGTGCAGTTTGGTTCATGGAGTGAATGTGTGCAGTCTGATTGAAACAATGTGTGCAATTTGTTTGATGGAATCAATGCCATAAGCGTGTGCCATTGAACGAAAGAGAGTACCTCTACTCTTTGAATTAACAAGTGCATCCTCTTTCATTGAATAAACGTGTGAAGTTCCATTCACTAAATAAGCGTTAAGTTTGTTTCATCGAAACATTGAATAACGTTTGATTCATAACGTTTGTTTCTTTAAATGAAAGCGTTAAGCTTGACACATTGAATGAATGAGAGAGGCTCTAATCATTGAATTAAGATGTGCAATTTGGTTCATGGAGTGAATGTGTGCAGTGTTAAGCTTGTGACATTGAATGAATGAGTAATGTATTCATTGAATTGACAAATGCAGTTTGCTTCATGAACTAAATGTGTGCAATTTGTTTGGTGGTATCAATGCGTTCAGCTTATGGCATTGAACGAATGAGAGTAGCTCTTCTCAATGAATTAACAAGTTCTTTCATTGAATGAACGTAGGCAGTTTGGTTCACTAAATAAGGGAGATATGTTTGTTCCATTGAAACAAAGAATAAGGTTTGATTCATTGCATTAATGATTGTAGTTTGATTCACTGATTCAATGAATGCAGTTTGTTTGATTAAAGGAAAACAGTGAGCTTGATACATTGAATGAATGAGAGACGCTCTACTGCATTCATTGAATCATTGAATCAAACTCCAATCATTGATTCAACGATTCAAACCTAATTTCTTGTTTCAATCGAACAAACCTAATTCACTTATTTAGTGAATCCTACTACATTCAATGAAACAGACTGCACGTCATATTTCAATGAGTAGAGGTACTCTCATTCGTTCAATGCTACAAGCTTAACGCATTGATTCCATCAAACAAATTGCACACATTTATTTCATGAGCAAACTGCATTTCTCAATTGAATGAATACAGCTACTCCTTCATTCAATAGCACAAGTTTCACGCATTGTCTCTAACAAACTGCACACGTTCAGTCCATGAACCAACCTGCACGTTTTATTTCAATGAGTAGAGCATTTCTCATTCATTCAAAGTGTCAAGCTCACCGTTTTCATTTAATAAAACAAACTGCATTCATTGAATCATTGAATAAAATTCCACTCATTGATTCAGTGAATCAAACTTTATTCCTTGTTTCAATCGAACAAACTTAACTGACTTATTTAGTGAATCCTACTACACTCAATCAAACAGGCAGCACATGATAATTTAATGAGTAGAGGTACTCTCATTCGTTCAATGCTACAAGCTTAACACATTGTTTGATTGAATCAAATTGCACACTTTTAATTCATGAAGCAAACTGCAGTTGTCAATTCAATGAATACAGCTACTCATTCAATCAATGTCACAAGCTTCACACATTGTCTCAATCAGATTGCACACATTCACTCCATTAACCAAACTGCACGTCTTAATTCAATGAGTAGAGCTTCTCTCATTCATTCAATGTTTCAAGCTTAATGCTTTCATTCAATGAAACAAACTGCACTCTTGATTCATTGTACTAAACTTTAATGATTGATTCAGCGAATCAAACGTTATTTAATGTTTCAATGAAACAAACTTAACACGCTTGTTTATTGAATGAAACTGCACACGTTCATTCAATACAATAGGCTGCACTTGTTTATTCAATGAGTAGAGCTACTCATTCTGTCTATGGGTCAAGCTTAACGCTTTCATTCACTGAAACAAACTGCATTCATTGAATCATTGATTCAATGAATCAATCCTCATTCATTGATTCAATGGAACAAACGTAACTCACTTATTTAGTGAATCGCACTGCACTCATTCATTCAATGAAACAGACTGCACATGATAATTCAATGAGTAGAGGTTCTCTCATTCGTTCAAAGCCACAAGCTTAACGCATTGAGTCAATCAAACTGCACACATTTAGTCCATGATATGAACTGGACCAGTTCATTCAATGCCTCGTGCTTAATGCTTTCATTGACTGAAACAAACTGCATTCATTCAATCATTGATTCATATTTCAATCATTGATTCAAAGAAACAAACGTAATTCATTGATTTAATTGTATAAACTTCACTCATTTCTGGATTTAACTGCATTCATGCAATTAATGAATCAAACTGCAAACATTCATTCAATGAGTAACACTGCAAGTCCTATTTCAATAAAACTAGCTTTCGCCATTCATTCAATGAAAGAAACTGCACGCATTCATTCAATGATACAAACTGCATGTATTCATGAAATGAAACAGACAGCACGTGTAAATTCAATGAGTAATGCTATTCTTGTTTATTCAATGTCTCGAGCTTACCACTTTCATTCAATGAAACCAACGACATTTGAAACAAACTGCAATCATTGAGTCAATGAATCAAACAGTATTAATGGATTCAATCAAACAAACTTAACACATTTACTTCGTGAATCGAACTGCACCCATTCAATGAAATGTCTGTATGTCTTTATTAAAAGAGTAGAGCTCCGGCCATTCATTCAAAGCCACGAGCAAAACACATTCATTCAATGGAGCAAACTGCACTCATTTATTCAAAGATGCAGACCGGGTCTTAATTCAACGAGTAGAGCTTTTCTCATTCATTCAGTGGGTCGAGCTTAACGCTTTCATTCAATGAAACAAACTGGATTCATTGAATCAAACTACAATAATTGATTCAATGAATCAAACCTTATTCCTTGTTTCAATGGAACAAACAACTCACTTATTTAGAGAATCCTACTGCATACGTTCATTCAATGAAACAGTCTGCACATGATAGTTCAATGAGAAGAGGTACTCTCATTCGTTCAATGCCACAAGCTTAACGCATTGATTCCATCAAACAAATTGCACGCATTTATTTCATAAGAAAACAGCATTTCTCATTCAATGAATACAGCTACTCATTCATTGAATGGCACGAGTTTGACGCATTGTCTCAATGAAACTGCATCAACAAATCTGCCCGTCTTAATTCAATGAGTAGAGCTTTTCTCATTCATTCAATGGGTCAAGCTCACAGTTTTCATTTAATAAAATAAACTGCATTCATTTAATAATTGAATCAAACTACAATAATTGATTCAATGAATCAAACCTTATTCCTTGTTTCAATGAAACAAACTTAACAAGCTTATTTAGTGAATGAAACTGCACAAGTTCATTCAATGCAAGAGGCTGCACTTGTCAATTCAATGAATAGAGCGACTCTCATTCAATCAGTAGGTCAAGCTTAACGCTTTTATTCAATGAAACAAACTGCATTCATTGAATCGTTGAATCAAACTACAATAAATGATTCAATGAATCAATCCTTATTCCTTGTTGCAATGGAACAAACTTATTTAGTGAATCCGACAACACTCAATCAAACAGACAGCACGTGATAATTTAATGAGTTAGAGGTACGTTTGTTTCTTTGAATCAATGATTGAAATATGAATCAATGACTGAATGAATGCAGCTTGTTTCAGTGAAGTAAAGCGTTTAGCACGAGGCATTGAATGAAAGAGAAGAGCTCTACTCATTGAATGAACAGGTGCAGTTTATATCATGGACTAAATGCGTGCAGCTTGTTTGATTGAATCAATGCGTTAAGTTTGTGGCTTTGAACGACTGAGAGAACCTGCAGACTGCACATTGAATTATCATGTGCAGTCTGTTTCATTGAATGAATGAGTGCAGTAGGATTCCCTAAATGAGTTACGTTTGTTCCATTGAAACAAGGAAAAATGTTTGATTCATTGATTCAACTATTGTAGTTTGATTCAATGATTAAACGAATGCAACTTTTTTCATCGAATGAAAACATTAAGCTTGACACATTGAATGAAGGAGAGAAGCTCTACTCATTGAATTAACACGTGCAGTTTGGTTCACGGTGTGAATATGTGCAGTCTGATTGAAACAACGTGCTAAGCTTGTGACATTGAATGAATGAGTAACTGTATTCATTGAATTGACAATTGCAGTTTGCTTCATGAACTAAATGTGTGCAATTTGTTTGGTGGTATCAATGCGTTCAGCTTCTGGCATTGAACGAATGAGAGTAGCTCTTCTCAACGAATTAACAAGTGCAGCCTCTTTCATTGAATGAACGTAGGCAGTTTGGTTCAGTAAAGAAGGGAGATAGGTTTGTTCCATTGAAAAAGGAATAAGGTTTGATTCATTGCATCAATGATTGTAGTTTGATTCACTGATTCAATGAATGCAGTTTGGTTGATTAAACGAAAACAGTGAGGTTGACACATTGAATGAATGAGAGAAGCTCTACTCATTGAATTAAGACGGGCAGTTTTGGTTGATGGATTGAACGGGTGCAGATTGTTAGAAACAGTGCGTGAAAATTGCGCTATTGAATGAATGAGTAGCTGTATTCATTGAATTGTGAAATGCAGTTTGCTCATGCAATAAATGTGTGCAATTTGTTTGATGGAATCAATGTGTTAAGCTTGTGGCATTGAACGAATGAAAGTACCTCTACTCATTGAATTATCATGTGCAGTCTGTTTGATAGACTGTAGGAGAAATCACTAAATAAGTGAATTAACTTGTTCGATTGAAACAAGGAATAAGGATTGATTCACTGAATCAATGATTGTACTTTGATTCAATGATTCTGTGCATGCAGTCTGTTTTGATTCAATGGAGCAAACTGCACTCATTTATTCAAAGATGCAGACCCCGATTAAATTCAATGAGTAGAGCTTTTCTCATTGAAGAAAGCGTTAAGCTTGACCCATTCAATGAATCAATCCTTATTCCTTGTTTCAATGGAACAAACATTACGTAGTGAACCAAACTGCATACGTTCATTCAATGAAAGAGGCTGCACTTGTCAAGTCATTGAGAAGAGCTGCTCTCATTCATTCAATGGCACAAGCTGAACGCATTGATTCCATCAAACAAATTGCACATATTTAGTTCATGAAGCAAACTCATCAACCAAACTGCCCGTCTTAATTCACTGAGTAGAGCTTCTCTCATTCATTCAATGAGTCAAGCTCACCGTTTTCATTTAATGAAACAAACTGCATTCATTGAATCATTGAATCAAACTCCAATCATTGATTCAACGATTCAAACCTAATTTCTTGTTTCAATCGAACAAACCTAACTCACTTATTTAGTGAATCCTACTACATTCAATGAAACAGACTGCACGTCATATTTCAATGAGTAGAGGTACTCTCATTCGTTCAATGCTACAAGCATAACGCATTGATTCCATCAAACAAATTGCACACATTTATTTCATGAGCAAACTGCATTTCTCAATTGAATGAATACAGCTACTCCTTCATTCAATAGCACAAGTTTCACGCATTGTCTCGAACAAACTGCACACGTTCTGTCCATGAACCAACCTGCACGTTTTATTTCAATGAGTAGAGCTTTTCTCATACATTCAAAGTGTCAAGCTCACCGTTTTCATTTAATAAAACAAACTGCATTCATTGAATCATTGAATTAAACGCCAATCATTGATTCAGTGAATCATACCTTATTCTTTGTTTCAAACGAACAAACCTAACTCACTTATTTAGTGAATCCTACTACACTCAATGAAACAGACTGCACATGATAGTTCAATGCGTAGAGGTACTCTCATTCGTTCAATGCCATAATCTTAACGCATTGATTCCATCAAACAAATTGCACGCATTTATTTCATAAGAAAACAGTATTTCTCATTCAATGAATACAGCTACTCATTCATTGAATGGCACGAGTTTGACGCATTGTCTCAATGAAACTGCATCAACCAATCTGCCCGTCTTAATTCAATGAGTAGAGCTTTTCTCATTCATTCAATGGGTCAAGCTCACAGTTTTCATTTAGTGAATGAAACTGCACAAGTTCATTCAATGCAAGAGGCTGCACTTGTCATTTCATTGAATAGAGCGACTCTCATTCAATCAGTAGGTCAAGCTTAACGCTTTCATTCAATGAAACAAACTGCATTCATTGAATCGTTGAATCAAACTACAATAAATGATTCAATGAATCAGTCCTTATTCCTTGTTGCAATGGAACAAACTTATTTAGTGAATCCGACAACACTCAATCAAACAGACAGCACGTGATAATTTAATGAGTTAGAGGTACGTTTGTTTCTTTGAATCAATGATTGAAATATGAATCAATGACTGAATGAATGCAGCTTGTTTCAGTGAAGTAAAGCGTTTAGCACGAGGCATTGAATGAAAGAGAAGAGCTCTACTCATTGAATGAACAGGTGCAGTTTATATCATGGACTAAATGCGTGCAGCTTGTTTGATTGAATCAATGCGTTAAGTTTGTGGCTTTGAACGACTGAGAGAACCTGCAGACTGCACATTGAATTATCATGTGCAGTCTGTTTCATTGAATGAATGAGTGCAGTAGGATTCCCTAAATGAGTTACGTTTGTTCCATTGAAACAAGGAAAACTGTTTGATTCATTGATTCAACTATTGTAGTTTGATTCAATGATTAAACGAATGCAACTTTTTTCATCGAATGAAACATTAAGCTTGACACATTGAATGAAGGAGAGAAACTCTACTCATTGAATTAACACGTGCAGTTTGGTTCACGGAGTGAATATGTGCAGTCTGATTGAAACAACGTGCTAAGCTTGTGACATTAAATGAATGAGTAACTGTATTCATTGAATTGACAATTGCAGTTTGCTTCATGAACTAAATGTGTGCAATTTGTTTGGTGGTATCAATGCGTTCAGCTTGTGGCATTGAACGAATGAGAGTAGCTCTTCTCAGCGAATTAACAAGTGCAGCCTCTTTCATTGAATGAACGTAGGCAGTTTGGTTCAGTAAATAAGGGAGATATGTTTGTTCCATTGAAAAAGGAATAAGGTTTGATTCATTGCATCAATGATTGTAGTTTGATTCACTGATTCAATGAATGCGGTTTGGTTGATTAAACGAAAACAGTGAGGTTGACACATTGAATGAATGAGAGACGCTCTACTCATTGAATTAAGACGGGCAGTTTTGGTTGATGGATTGAACGGGTGCAGATTGTTAGAGACAGTGCGTGAAAATTGCGCTATTGAATGAATGAGTAGCTGTATTCATTGAATTGTGAAATGCAGTTTACTCATGCAATAAATGTGTGCAATTTGTTTGATGGAATCAATGTGTTAAGCTTGTGGCATTGAACGAATGAAAGTACCTCTGCTCATTGAATTATCATGTGCAGTCTGTTTGATAGAGTGTAGGAGAAATCACTAAATAAGTGAATTAACTTGTTCGATTGAAACAAGGAATAAGGATTGATTCACTGAATCAATGATTGTACTTTGATTCAATGATTCAGTGCATGCAGTCTGTTTTGATTCAATGGAGCAAACTGCACTCATTTATTCAAAGATGCAGACCCCGATCAAATTCAATGAGTCGAGCTTTTCTCATTGAAGAAAGCGTTAAGCTTGACCCATTCAATGAATCAATCCTTATTCCTTGTTTCAATGGAACAAACATTACGTAGTGAACCAAATTGCATACGTTCATTCAATGAAAGAGGCTGCACTTGTCAAGTCATTGAGAAGAGCTACTCTCATTCATTCAATGGCACAAGCTGAACGCATTGATTCCATCAAACAAATTGCACATATTTAGTTCATGAAGCAAACTCATCAACCAAACTGCCCGTCTTAATTCACTGAGTAGAGCTTCTCTCATTCATTCAATGAGTCAAGCTCACCGTTTTCATTTAATGAAACAAACTGCATTCATTGAATCATTGAATCAAACTCCAATCATTGATTCAACGATTCAAACCTAATTTCTTGTTTCAATCGAACAAACCTAACTCACTTATTTAGTGAATCCGACTACATTCAATGAAACAGACTGCACGTCATATTTCAATGAGTAGAGGTACTCTCATTCGTTCAATGCTACAAGCATAACGCATTGATTCCATCAAACAAATTGCACACATTTATTTCATGAGCAAACTGCATTTCTCAATTGAATGAATACAGCTACTCCTTCATTCAATAGCACAAGTTTCACGCATTGTCTCTAACAAAGTGCACACGTTCTGTCCATGAACCAACCTGCACGTTTTATTTCAATGAGTAGAGCTTTTCTCATACATTCAAAGTGTCAAGCTCACCGTTTTCATTTGAATCATTGAATTAAAAGCCAATCATTGATTCAGTGAATCATACCTTATTCTTTGTTTCAAACGAACAAACCTAACTCACTTATTTACTGAATCCTACTACACTCAATGAAACAGACTGCACATGATAGTTCAATGCGTAGAGGTACTCTCCTTCGTTAAATGCCATAATCTTAACACATTGATTCCATCAAACAAATTGCACGCATTTATTTCATAAGAAAACAGTATTTCTCATTCAATGAATGAGAAATTCATTGAATGGCAAGAGTTTGACGCATTGTCTCAATGAAACTGCATCAACCAATCTGCCCGTCTTAATTCAATGAGTAGAGCTTTTCTCATTCATTCAATGGGTCAAGCTCACAGTTTTCATTTAATAAAATAAACTGCATTCATTTAATAATTGAATCAAACTACAATAATTGATTCAATGAATCAAACCTTATTCCTTGTTTCAATGAAACAAACTTAACAAGCTTATTAAGTGAATGCAACTGCACAAGTTCATTCAATGCAAGAGGCTGCACTTGTCAATTCAATGAATAGAGCGACTCTCATTCAATCAGTAGGTTTCATTCAATGAAACAAACTGCTTTCATTGAATCGTTGAATCAAACTACAATAAATGATTCAATGAATCAATCCTTATTCCTTGTTGCAATGGAACAAACTTATTTAGTGAATCCGACAACACTCAATCAAACAGACAGCACGTGATAATTTAATGAGTTAGAGGTACGTTTGTTTCTTTGAATCAATGATTGAAATATGAATCAATGACTGAATGAATGCAGCTTGTTTCAGTGAAGTAAAGCGTTTAGCACGAGGCATTGAATGAAAGAGAAGAGCTCTACTCATTGAATGAACAGGTGCAGTTTATATCATGGACTAAATGCGTGCAGCTTGTTTGATTGAATCAATGCGTTAAGTTTGTGGCTTTGAACGACTGAGAGAACCTGCAGACTGCACATTGAATTATCATGTGCAGTCTGTTTCATTGAATGAATGAGTGCAGTAGGATTCCCTAAATGAGTTACGTTTGTTCCATTGAAACAAGGAAAACTGTTTGATTCATTGATTCAACTATTGTAGTTTGATTCAATGATTAAACGAATGCAAATTTTTTCATCGAATGAAAACATTAAGCTTGACACATTGAATGAAGGAGAGAAGCTCTACTCATTGAATTAACACGTGCAGTTTGGTTCACGGAGTGAATATGTGCAGTCTGATTGAAACAACGTGCTAAGCTTGTGACATTAAATGAATGAGTAACTGTATTCATTGAATTGACAATTGCAGTTTGCTTCATGAACTAAATGTGTGCAATTTGTTTGGTGGTATCAATGCGTTCAGCTTGTGGCATTGAACGAATGAGAGTAGCTCTTCTCAACGAATTAACAAGTGCAGCCTCTTTCATTGAATGAACGGAGGCAGTTTGGTTCAGTAAATAAGGGAGATATGTTTGTTCCATTGAAAAAGGAATAAGGTTTGATTCATTGCATCAATGATTGTAGTTTGATTCTCTGATTCAATGAATGCAGTTTGGTTGATTAAACGAAAACAGTGAGGTTGACACATTGAATGAATGAGAGAAGCTCTACTCATTGAATTAAGACGGGCAGTTTTGGTTGATGGATTGAACGGGTGCAGATTGTTAGAGACAGTGCGTGAAAATTGCGCTATTGAATGAATGAGTAGCTGTATTCATTGAATTGTGAAATGCAGTTTGCTCATGCAATAAATGTGTGCAATTTGTTTGATGGAATCAATGTGTTAAGCTTGTGGTATTGAACGAATGAAAGTACCTCTACTCATTGAATTATCATGTGCAGTCTGTTTGATAGAGTGTAGGAGAAATCACTAAATAAGTGAATTAACTTGTTTGATTGAAACAAGGAATAAGGATTGATTCACTGAATCAATGATTGTACTTTGATTCAATGATTCAGTGCATGCAGTCTGTTTTGATTCAATGGAGCAAACTGCACTCATTTATTCAAAGATGCAGACCCCGATCAAATTCAATGAGTAGAGCTTTTCTCATTGAAGAAAGCGTTAAGCTTGACCCATTCAATGAATCAATCCTTATTCCTTGTTTCAATGGAACAAACATTACGTAGTGAACCAAACTGCATACGTTCATTCAATGAAAGAGGCTGCACTTTCAAGTCATTGAGAAGAGCTGCTCTCATTCATTCAATGGCACAAGCTGAACGCATTGATTCCATCAAACAAATTGCACATATTTAGTTCATGAAGCAAACTCATCAACCAAACTGCCCGTCTTAATTCACTGAGTAGAGCTTCTCTCATTCATTCAATGAGTCAAGCTCACCGTTTTCATTTAATGAAACAAACTGCATTCATTGAATCATTGAATCAAACTCCAATCATTGATTCAACGATTCAAACCTAATTTCTTGTTTCAATCGAACAAACCTAACTCACTTATTTAGTGAATCCGACTACATTCAATGAAACAGACTGCTCGCCATATTTCAATGAGTAGAGGTACTCTCATTCGCTCAATGCTACAAGCATAACGCATTGATTCCATCAAACAAATTGCACACATTTATTTCATGAGCAAACTGCATTTCTCAATTGAATGAATACAGCTACTCCTTCATTCAATAGCACAAGTTTCACGCATTGTCTCTAACAAACTGCACACGTTCTGTCCATGAACCAACCTGCACGTTTTATTTCAATGAGTAGAGCTTTTCTCATACATTCAAAGTGTCAAGCTCACCGTTTTCATTTACTAAAACAAACTGCATTCATTGAATCATTGAATTAAACGCCAATCATTGATTCAGTGAATCATACCTTATTCTTTGTTTCAAACGAACAAACCTAACTCACTTATTTAGTGAATCCTACTACACTCAATGAAACAGACTGCACATTATAGTTCAATGCGTAGAGGTACTCTCATTCGTTCAATGCCATAATCTTAACGCATTGATTCCATCAAACAAATTGCACGCATTTATTTCATAAGAAAACAGTATTACTCATTCAATGAATATAGCTACTCATTCATTGAATGGCACGAGTTTGACGCATTGTCTCAATGAAACTGCATCTACCAATCTGCCCGTCTTAATTCAATGAGTAGAGCTTTTCTCATTCATTCAATGGGTCAAGCTCTCAGTTTTCATTTAATAAAATAAACTGCATTCATTTAATAATTGAATCAAACTACAATAATTGATTCAATGAATCAAACCTTATTCCTTGTTTCAATGAAACAAACTTAACAAGCTTATTAAGTGAATGCAACTGCACAAGTTCATTCAATGCAAAAGGCTGCACTTGTCAATTCAATGAATAGAGCGACTCTCATTCAATCAGTAGGTTTCATTCAATGAAACAAACTGCATTCATTGAATCGTTGAATCAAACTACAATAAATGATTCAATGAATCAATCCTTATTCCTTGTTGCAATGGAACAAACTTATTTAGTGAATCCGACAACACTCAATCAAACAGACAGCACGTGATAATTTAATGAGTTAGAGGTACGTTTGTTTCTTTGAATCAATGATTGAAATATGAATCAATGACTGAATGAATGCAGCTTGTTTCAGTGAAGTAAAGCGTTTAGCACGAGGCATTGAATGAAAGAGAAGAGCTCTACTCATTGAATGAACAGGTGCAGTTTATATCATGGACTAAATGCGTGCAGCTTGTTTGATTGAATCAATGCGTTAAGTTTGTGGCTTTGAACGACTGAGAGAACCTGCAGACTGCACATTGAATTATCATGTGCAGTCTGTTTCATTGAATGAATGAGTGCAGAAGGATTCCCTAAATGAGTTACGTTTGTTCCATTGAAACAAGGAAAACTGTTTGATTCATTGATTCAACTATTGTAGTTTGATTCAATGATTAAACGAATGCAACTTTTTTCATCGAATGAAAACATTAAGCTTGACACATTGAATGAAGGAGAGAAGCTCTACTCATTGAATTAACACGTGCAGTTTGGTTCACGGAGTGAATATGTGCAGTCTGGTTGAAACAACGTGCTAAGCTTGTGACATTGAATGAATGAGTAGCTGTATTCATTGAATTGACAAATGCAGTTTGCTTCATGAACTAAATGTGTGCAATTTGTTTGGTGGTATCAATGCGTTCAGCTTGTGGCATTGAACGAATGAGAGTAGCTCTTCTCAACGAATTAACAAGTGCAGCCTCTTTCATTGAATGAACGTAGGCAGTTTGGTTCAGTAAATAAGGGAGATATGTTTGTTCCATTGAAAAAGGATTAAGGTTTGATTCATTGCATCAATGATTGCAGTTTGATTCACTGATTCAATGAATGCAGTTTGGTTGATTAAACGAAAACAGTGAGGTTGACACATTGAATGAATGAGAGACGCTCTACTCATTGAATTAAGACGGGCAGTTTTGGTTGATGGATTGAATGGGTGCAGATTGTTAGAGACAGTGCGTGAAAATTGCGCTATTGAATGAATGAGTAGCTGTATTCATTGAATTGTGAAATGCAGTTTGCTCATGCAATAAATGTGTGCAATTTGTTTGATGGAATCAATGTGTTAAGCTTGTGGTATTGAACGAATGAAAGTACCTCTACTCATTGAATTATCATGTGCAGTCTGTTTGATAGAGTGTAGGAGAAATCACTAAATAAGTGAATTAACTTGTTCGATTGAAACAAGGAATAAGGATTGATTCACTGAATCAATGATTGTACTTTGATTCAATGATTCAGTGCATGCAGTCTGTTTTGATTCAATGGAGCAAACTGCACTCATTTATTCAAAGATGCAGACCCCGATCAAATTCAATGAGTAGAGCTTTTCTCATTGAAGAAAGCGTTAAGCTTGACCCATTCAATGAATCAATCCTTATTCCTTGTTTCAATGGAACAAACATTACGTAGTGAACCAAACTGCATACGTTCATTCAATGAAAGAGGCTGCACTTGTCAAGTCATTGAGAAGAGCTGCTCTCATTCATTCAATGGCACAAGCTGAACGCATTGATTCCATCAAACAAATTGCACAGATTTAGTTCATGAAGCAAACTCATCAACCAAACTGCCCGTCTTAATTCACTGAGTAGAGCTTCTCTCATTCATTCAATGAGTCAAGCTCACCGTTTTCATTTAATGAAACAAACTGCATTCATTGAATCATTGAATCAAACTCCAATCATTGATTCAACGATTCAAACCTAATTTCTTGTTTCAATCGAACAAACCTAACTCACTTATTTAGTGAATCCGACTACATTCAATGAAACAGACTGCTCGCCATATTTCAATGAGTAGAGGTACTCTCATTCGCTCAATGCTACAAGCATAACGCATTGATTCCATCAAACAAATTGCACACATTTATTTCATGAGCAAACTGCATTTCTCAATTGAATGAATACAGCTACTCCTTCATTCAATAGCACAAGTTTCACGCATTGTCTCTAACAAACTGCACACGTTCTGTCCATGAACCAACCTGCACGTTTTATTTCAATGAGTAGAGCTTTTCTCATACATTCAAAGTGTCAAGCTCACCGTTTTCATTTACTAAAACAAACTGCATTCATTGAATCATTGAATTAAACGCCAATCATTGATTCAGTGAATCATACCTTATTCTTTGTTTCAAACGAACAAACCTAACTCACTTATTTAGTGAATCCTACTACACTCAATGAAACAGACTGCACATGATAGTTCAATGCGTAGAGGTACTCTCATTCGTTCAATGCCATAATCTTAACGCATTGATTCCATCAAACAAATTGCACGCATTTATTTCATAAGAAAACAGTATTACTCATTCAATGAATATAGCTACTCATTCATTGAATGGCACGAGTTTGACGCATTGTCTCAATGAAACTGCATCAACCAATCTGCCCGTCTTAATTCAATGAGTAGAGCTTTTCTCATTCATTCAATGGGTCAAGCTCTCAGTTTTCATTTAATAAAATAAACTGCATTCATTTAATAATTGAATCAAACTACAATAATTGATTCAATGAATCAAACCTTATTCCTTGTTTCAATGAAACAAACTTAACAAGCTTATTAAGTGAATGCAACTGCACAAGTTCATTCAATGCAAAAGGCTGCACTTGTCATTTCAATGAATAGAGCGACTCTCATTCAATCAGTAGGTTTCATTCAATGAAACAAACTGCATTCATTGAATCGTTGAATCAAACTACAATAAATGATTCAATGAATCAATCCTTATTCCTTGTTGCAATGGAACAAACTTATTTAGTGAATCCGACAACACTCAATCAAACAGACAGCACGTGATAATTTAATGAGTTAGAGGTACGTTTGTTTCTTTGAATCAAAGATTGAAATATGAATCAATGACTGAATGAATGCAGCTTGTTTCAGTGAAGTAAAGCGTTTAGCACGAGGCATTGAATGAAAGAGAAGAGCTCTACTCATTGAATGAACAGGTGCAGTTTATATCATGGACTAAATGCGTGCAGCTTGTTTGATTGAATCAATGCGTTAAGTTTGTGGCTTTGAACGACTGAGAGAACCTGCAGACTGCACATTGAATTATCATGTGCAGTCTGTTTCATTGAATGAATGAGTGCAGAAGGATTCCCTAAATGAGTTACGTTTGTTCCATTGAAACAAGGAAAACTGTTTGATTCATTGATTCAACTATTGTAGTTTGATTCAATGATTAAACGAATGCAACTTTTTTCATCGAATGAAAACATTAAGCTTGACACATTGAATGAAGGAGAGAAGCTCTACTCATTGAATTAACACGTGCAGTTTGGTTCACGGAGTGAATATGTGCAGTCTGGTTGAAACAACGTGCTAAGCTTGTGACATTGAATGAATGAGTAACTGTATTCATTGAATTGACAAATGCAGTTTGCTTCATGAACTAAATGTGTGCAATTTGTTTGGTGGTATCAATGCGTTCAGCTTGTGGCATTGAACGAATGAGAGTAGCTCTTCTCAACGAATTAACAAGTGCAGCCTCTTTCATTGAATGAACGTAGGCAGTTTGGTTCAGTAAATAAGGGAGATATGTTTGTTCCATTGAAAAAGGATTAAGGTTTGATTCATTGCATCAATGATTGCAGTTTGATTCACTGATTCAATGAATGCAGTTTGGTTGATTAAACGAAAACAGTGAGGTTGACACATTGAATGAATGAGAGACGCTCTACTCATTGAATTAAGACGGGCAGTTTTGGTTGATGGATTGAACGGGTGCAGATTGTTAGAGACAGTGCGTGAAAATTGCGCTATTGAATGAATGAGTAGCTGTATTCATTGAATTGTGAAATGCAGTTTACTCATGCAATAAATGTGTGCAATTTGTTTGATGGAATCAATGTGTTAAGCTTGTGGCATTGAACGAATGAAAGTACCTCTGCTCATTGAATTATCATGTGCAGTCTGTTTGATAGAGTGTAGGAGAAATCACTAAATAAGTGAATTAACTTGTTCGATTGAAACAAGGAATAAGGATTGATTCACTGAATCAATGATTGTACTTTGATTCAATGATTCAGTGCATGCAGTCTGTTTTGATTCAATGGAGCAAACTGCACTCATTTATTCAAAGATGCAGACCCCGATCAAATTCAATGAGTCGAGCTTTTCTCATTGAAGAAAGCGTTAAGCTTGACCCATTCAATGAATCAATCCTGATTCCTTGTTTCAATGGAACAAACATTACGTAGTGAACCAAATTGCATACGTTCATTCAATGAAAGAGGCTGCACTTGTCAAGTCATTGAGAAGAGCTACTCTCATTCATTCAATGGCACAAGCTGAACGCATTGATTCCATCAAACAAATTGCACATATTTAGTTCATGAAGCAAACTCATCAACCAAACTGCCCGTCTTAATTCACTGAGTAGAGCTTCTCTCATTCATTCAATGAGTCAAGCTCACCGTTTTCATTTAATGAAACAAACTGCATTCATTGAATCATTGAATCAAACTCCAATCATTGATTCAACGATTCAAACCTAATTTCTTGTTTCAATCGAACAAACCTAACTCACTTATTTAGTGAATCCGACTACATTCAATGAAACAGACTGCACGTCATATTTCAATGAGTAGAGGTACTCTCATTCGTTCAATGCTACAAGCATAACGCATTGATTCCATCAAACAAATTGCACACATTTATTTCATGAGCAAACTGCATTTCTCAATTGAATGAATACAGCTACTCCTTCATTCAATAGCACAAGTTTCACGCATTGTCTCTAACAAAGTGCACACGTTCTGTCCATGAACCAACCTGCACGTTTTATTTCAATGAGTAGAGCTTTTCTCATACATTCAAAGTGTCAAGCTCACCGTTTTCATTTGAATCATTGAATTAAAAGCCAATCATTGATTCAGTGAATCATACCTTATTCTTTGTTTCAAACGAACAAACCTAACTCACTTATTTACTGAATCCTACTACACTCAATGAAACAGACTGCACATGATAGTTCAATGCGTAGAGGTACTCTCCTTCGTTAAATGCCATAATCTTAACACATTGATTCCATCAAACAAATTGCACGCATTTATTTCATAAGAAAACAGTATTTCTCATTCAATGAATGAGAAATTCATTGAATGGCAAGAGTTTGACGCATTGTCTCAATGAAACTGCATCAACCAATCTGCCCGTCTTAATTCAATGAGTAGAGCTTTTCTCATTCATTCAATGGGTCAAGCTCACAGTTTTCATTTAATAAAATAAACTGCATTCATTTAATAATTGAATCAAACTACAATAATTGATTCAATGAATCAAACCTTATTCCTTGTTTCAATGAAACAAACTTAACAAGCTTATTTAGTGAATGAAACTGCACAAGTTCATTCAATGCAAGAGGCTGCACTTGTCAATTCAATGAATAGAGCGACTCTCATTCAATCAGTAGGTTTCATTCAATGAAACAAACTGCTTTCATTGAATCCTTGAATCAAACTACAATAAATGATTCAATGAATCAATCCTTATTCCTTGTTGCAATGGAACAAACTTATTTAGTGAATCCGACAACACTCAATCAAACAGACAGCACGTGATAATTTAATGAGTTAGAGGTACGTTTGTTTCTTTGAATCAATGATTGAAATATGAATCAATGACTGAATGAATGCAGCTTGTTTCAGTGAAGTAAAGCGTTTAGCACGAGGCATTGAATGAAAGAGAAGAGCTCTACTCATTGAATGAACAGGTGCAGTTTATATCATGGACTAAATGCGTGCAGCTTGTTTGATTGAATCAATGCGTTAAGTTTGTGGCTTTGAACGACTGAGAGAACCTGCAGACTGCACATTGAATTATCATGTGCAGTCTGTTTCATTGAATGAATGAGTGCAGTAGGATTCCCTAAATGAGTTACGTTTGTTCCATTGAAACAAGGAAAAATGTTTGATTCATTGATTCAACTATTGTAGTTTGATTCAATGATTAAACGAATGCAAATTTTTTCATCGAATGAAAACATTAAGCTTGACACATTGAATGAAGGAGAGAAGCTCTACTCATTGAATTAACACGTGCAGTTTGGTTCACGGAGTGAATATGTGCAGTCTGATTGAAACAACGTGCTAAGCTTGTGACATTAAATGAATGAGTAACTGTATTCATTGAATTGACAATTGCAGTTTGCTTCATGAACTAAATGTGTGCAATTTGTTTGGTGGTATCAATGCGTTCAGCTTGTGGCATTGAACGAATGAGAGTAGCTCTTCTCAACGAATTAACAAGTGCAGCCTCTTTCATTGAATGAACGGAGGCAGTTTGGTTCAGTAAATAAGGGAGATATGTTTGTTCCATTGAAAAAGGAATAAGGTTTGATTCATTGCATCAATGATTGTAGTTTGATTCACTGATTCAATGAATGCAGTTTGGTTGATTAAACGAAAACAGTGAGGTTGACACATTGAATGAATGAGAGAAGCTCTACTCATTGAATTAAGACGGGCAGTTTTGGTTGATGGATTGAACGGGTGCAGATTGTTAGAGACAGTGCGTGAAAATTGCGCTATTGAATGAATGAGTAGCTGTATTCATTGAATTGTGAAATGCAGTTTGCTCATGCAATAAATGTGTGCAATTTGATTGATGGAATCAATGTGTTAAGCTTGTGGTATTGAACGAATGAAAGTACCTCTACTCATTGAATTATCATGTGCAGTCTGTTTGATAGAGTGTAGGAGAAATCACTAAATAAGTGAATTAACTTGGTCGATTGAAACAAGGAATAAGGATTGATTCACTGAATCAATGATTGTACTTTGATTCAATGATTCAGTGCATGCAGTCTGTTTTGATTCAATGGAGCAAACTGCACTCATTTATTCAAAGATGCAGACCCCGATCAAATTCAATGAGTAGAGCTTTTCTCATTGAAGAAAGCGTTAAGCTTGACCCATTCAATGAATCAATCCTTATTCCTTGTTTCAATGGAACAAACATTACGTAGTGAACCAAACTGCATACGTTCATTCAATGAAAGAGGTTGCACTTGTCAAGTCATTGAGAAGAGCTGCTCTCATTCATTCAATGGCACAAGCTGAACGCATTGATTCCATCAAACAAATTGCACATATTTAGTTCATGAAGCAAACTCATCAACCAAACTGCCCGTCTTAATTCACTGAGTAGAGCTTCTCTCATTCATTCAATGAGTCAAGCTCACCGTTTTCATTTAATGAAACAAACTGCATTCATTGAATCATTGAATCAAACTCCAATCATTGATTCAACGATTCAAACCTAATTTCTTGTTTCAATCGAACAAACCTAACTCACTTATTTAGTGAATCCGACTACATTCAATGAAACAGACTGCTCGCCATATTTCAATGAGTAGAGGTACTCTCATTCGCTCAATGCTACAAGCATAACGCATTGATTCCATCAAACAAATTGCACACATTTATTTCATGAGCAAACTGCATTTCTCAATTGAATGAATACAGCTACTCCTTCATTCAATAGCACAAGTTTCACGCATTGTCTCTAACAAACTGCACACGTTCTGTCCATGAACCAACCTGCACGTTTTATTTCAATGAGTAGAGCTTTTCTCATACATTCAAAGTGTCAAGCTCACCGTTTTCATTTAATAAAACAAACTGCATTCATTGAATCATTGAATTAAACGCCAATCATTGATTCAGTGAATCATACCTTATTCTTTGTTTCAAACGAACAAACCTAACTCACTTATTTAGTGAATCCTACTACACTCAATGAAACAGACTGCACATGATAGTTCAATGCGTAGAGGTACTCTCATTCGTTCAATGCCATAATCTTAACGCATTGATTCCATCAAACAAATTGCACGCATTTATTTCATAAGAAAACAGTATTACTCATTCAATGAATATAGCTACTCATTCATTGAATGGCACGAGTTTGACGCATTGTCTCAATGAAACTGCATCAACCAATCTGCCCGTCTTAATTCAATGAGTAGAGCTTTTCTCATTCATTCAATGGGTCAAGCTCTCAGTTTTCATTTAATAAAATAAACTGCATTCATTTAATAATTGAATCAAACTACAATAATTGATTCAATGAATCAAACCTTATTCCTTGTTTCAATGAAACAAACTTAACAAGCTTATTAAGTGAATGCAACTGCACAAGTTCATTCAATGCAAAAGGCTGCACTTGTCAATTCAATGAATAGAGCGACTCTCATTCAATCAGTAGGTTTCATTCAATGAAACAAACTGCATTCATTGAATCGTTGAATCAAACTACAATAAATGATTCAATGAATCAATCCTTATTCCTTGTTGCAATGGAACAAACTTATTTAGTGAATCCGACAACACTCAATCAAACAGACAGCACGTGATAATTTAATGAGTTAGAGGTACGTTTGTTTCTTTGAATCAATGATTGAAATATGAATCAATGACTGAATGAATGCAGCTTGTTTCAGTGAAGTAAAGCGTTTAGCACGAGGCATTGAATGAAAGAGAAGAGCTCTACTCATTGAATGAACAGGTGCAGTTTATATCATGGACTAAATGCGTGCAGCTTGTTTGATTGAATCAATGCGTTAAGTTTGTGGCTTTGAACGACTGAGAGAACCTGCAGACTGCACATTGAATTATCATGTGCAGTCTGTTTCATTGAATGAATGAGTGCAGAAGGATTCCCTAAATGAGTTACGTTTGTTCCATTGAAACAAGGAAAACTGTTTGATTCATTGATTCAACTATTGTAGTTTGATTCAATGATTAAACGAATGCAACTTTTTTCATCGAATGAAAACATTAAGCTTGACACATTGAATGAAGGAGAGAAGCTCTACTCATTGAATTAACACGTGCAGTTTGGTTCACGGAGTGAATATGTGCAGTCTGGTTGAAACAACGTGCTAAGCTTGTGACATTGAATGAATGAGTAACTGTATTCATTGAATTGACAAATGCAGTTTGCTTCATGAACTAAATGTGTGCAATTTGTTTGGTGGTATCAATGCGTTCAGCTTGTGGCATTGAACGAATGAGAGTAGCTCTTCTCAACGAATTAACAAGTGCAGCCTCTTTCATTGAATGAACGTAGGCAGTTTGGTTCAGTAAATAAGGGAGATATGTTTGTTCCATTGAAAAAGGATTAAGGTTTGATTCATTGCATCAATGATTGCAGTTTGATTCACTGATTCAATGAATGCAGTTTGGTTGATTAAACGAAAACAGTGAGGTTGACACATTGAATGAATGAGAGAAGCTCTACTCATTGAATTAAGACGGGCAGTTTTGGTTGATGGATTGAACGGGTGCAGATTGTTAGAGACAGTGCGTGAAAATTGCGCTATTGAATGAATGAGTAGCTGTATTCATTGAATTGTGAAATGCAGTTTGCTCATGCAATAAATGTGTGCAATTTGTTTGATGGAATCAATGTGTTAAGCTTGTGGCATTGAACGAATGAAAGTACCTCTACTCATTGAATTATCATGTGCAGTCTGTTTGATAGAGTGTAGGAGAAATCACTAAATAAGTGAATTAACTTGGTCGATTGAAACAAGGAATAAGGATTGATTCACTGAATCAATGATTGTACTTTGATTCAATGATTCAGTGCATGCAGTCTGTTTTGATTCAATGGAGCAAACTGCACTCATTTATTCAAAGATGCAGACCCCGATCAAATTCAATGAGTAGAGCTTTTCTCATTGAAGAAAGCGTTAAGCTTGACCCATTCAATGAATCAATCCTTATTCCTTGTTTCAATGGAACAAACATTACGTAGTGAACCAAACTGCATACGTTCATTCAATGAAAGAGGCTGCACTTGTCAAGTCATTGAGAAGAGCTGCTCTCATTCATTCAATGGCACAAGCTGAACGCATTGATTCCATCAAACAAATTGCACATATTTAGTTCATGAAGCAAACTCATCAACCAAACTGCCCGTCTTAATTCACTGAGTAGAGCTTCTCTCATTCATTCAATGAGTCAAGCTCACCGTTTTCATTTAATGAAACAAACTGCATTCATTGAATCATTGAATCAAACTCCAATCATTGATTCAACGATTCAAACCTAATTTCTTGTTTCAATCGAACAAACCTAACTCACTTATTTAGTGAATCCGACTACATTCAATGAAACAGACTGCTCGCCATATTTCAATGAGTAGAGGTACTCTCATTCGCTCAATGCTACAAGCATAACGCATTGATTCCATCAAACAAATTGCACACATTTATTTCATGAGCAAACTGCATTTCTCAATTGAATGAATACAGCTACTCCTTCATTCAATAGCACAAGTTTCACGCATTGTCTCTAACAAACTGCACACGTTCTGTCCATGAACCAACCTGCACGTTTTATTTCAATGAGTAGAGCTTTTCTCATACATTCAAAGTGTCAAGCTCACCGTTTTCATTTAATAAAACAAACTGCATTCATTGAATCATTGAATTAAACGCCAATCATTGATTCAGTGAATCATACCTTATTCTTTGTTTCAAACGAACAAACCTAACTCACTTATTTAGTGAATCCTACTACACTCAATGAAACAGACTGCACATGATAGTTCAATGCGTAGAGGTACTCTCATTCGTTCAATGCCATAATCTTAACGCATTGATTCCATCAAACAAATTGCACGCATTTATTTCATAAGAAAACAGTATTACTCATTCAATGAATATAGCTACTCATTCATTGAATGGCACGAGTTTGACGCATTGTCTCAATGAAACTGCATCAACCAATCTGCCCGTCTTAATTCAATGAGTAGAGCTTTTCTCATTCATTCAATGGGTCAAGCTCTCAGTTTTCATTTAATAAAATAAACTGCATTCATTTAATAATTGAATCAAACTACAATAATTGATTCAATGAATCAAACCTTATTCCTTGTTTCAATGAAACAAACTTAACAAGCTTATTAAGTGAATGAAACTGCACAAGTTCATTCAATGCAAAAGGCTGCACTTGTCAATTCAATGAATAGAGCGACTCTCATTCAATCAGTAGGTTTCATTCAATGAAACAAACTGCATTCATTGAATCGTTGAATCAAACTACAATAAATGATTCAATGAATCAATCCTTATTCCTTGTTGCAATGGAACAAACTTATTTAGTGAATCCGACAACACTCAATCAAACAGACAGCACGTGATAATTTAATGAGTTAGAGGTACGTTTGTTTCTTTGAATCAATGATTGAAATATGAATCAATGACTGAATGAATGCAGCTTGTTTCAGTGAAGTAAAGCGTTTAGCACGAGGCATTGAATGAAAGAGAAGAGCTCTACTCATTGAATGAACAGGTGCAGTTTATATCATGGACTAAATGCGTGCAGCTTGTTTGATTGAATCAATGCGTTAAGTTTGTGGCTTTGAACGACTGAGAGAACCTGCAGACTGCACATTGAATTATCATGTGCAGTCTGTTTCATTGAATGAATGAGTGCAGAAGGATTCCCTAAATGAGTTACGTTTGTTCCATTGAAACAAGGAAAACTGTTTGATTCATTGATTCAACTATTGTAGTTTGATTCAATGATTAAACGAATGCAACTTTTTTCATCGAATGAAAACATTAAGCTTGACACATTGAATGAAGGAGAGAAGCTCTACTCATTGAATTAACACGTGCAGTTTGGTTCACGGAGTGAATATGTGCAGTCTGGTTGAAACAACGTGCTAAGCTTGTGACATTGAATGAATGAGTAACTGTATTCATTGAATTGACAAATGCAGTTTGCTTCATGAACTAAATGTGTGCAATTTGTTTGGTGGTATCAATGCGTTCAGCTTGTGGCATTGAACGAATGAGAGTAGCTCTTCTCAACGAATTAACAAGTGCAGCCTCTTTCATTGAATGAACGTAGGCAGTTTGGTTCAGTAAATAAGGGAGATATGTTTGTTCCATTGAAAAAGGAATAAGGTTTGATTCATTGCATCAATGATTGCAGTTTGATTCACTGATTCAATGAATGCAGTTTGGTTGATTAAACGAAAACAGTGAGGTTGACACATTGAATGAATGAGAGAAGCTCTACTCATTGAATTAAGACGGGCAGTTTTGGTTGATGGATTGAACGGGTGCAGATTGTTAGAGACAGTGCGTGAAAATTGCGCTATTGAATGAATGAGTAGCTGTATTCATTGAATTGTGAAATGCAGTTTGCTCATGCAATAAATGTGTGCAATTTGTTTGATGGAATCAATGTGTTAAGCTTGTGGCATTGAACGAATGAAAGTACCTCTACTCATTGAATTATCATGTGCAGTCTGTTTGATAGAGTGTAGGTGAAATCACTAAATAAGTGAATTAACTTGGTCGATTGAAACAAGGAATAAGGATTGATTCACTGAATCAATGATTGTACTTTGATTCAATGATTCAGTGCATGCAGTCTGTTTTGATTCAATGGAGCAAACTGCACTCATTTATTCAAAGATGCAGACCCCGATTAAATTCAATGAGTAGAGCTTTTCTCATTGAAGAAAGCGTTAAGCTTGACCCATTCAATGAATCAATCCTTATTCCTTGTTTCAATGGAACAAACATTACGTAGTGAACCAAACTGCATACGTTCATTCAATGAAAGAGGCTGCACTTGTCAAGTCATTGAGAAGAGCTGCTCTCATTCATTCAATGGCACAAGCTGAACGCATTGATTCCATCAAACAAATTGCACATATTTAGTTCATGAAGCAAACTCATCAACCAAACTGCCCGTCTTAATTCACTGAGTAGAGCTTCTCTCATTCATTCAATGAGTCAAGCTCACCGTTTTCATTTAATGAAACAAACTGCATTCATTGAATCATTGAATCAAACTCCAATCATTGATTCAACGATTCAAACCTAATTTCTTGTTTCAATCGAACAAACCTAACTCACTTATTTAGTGAATCCTACTACATTCAATGAAACAGACTGCACGTCATATTTCAATGAGTAGAGGTACTCTCATTCGTTCAATGCTATCAGCATAGCGCATTGATTCCATCAAACAAATTGCACACATTTATTTCATGAGCAAACTGCATTTCTCAACTGAATGAATACAGCTACTCCTTCATTCAATAGCACAAGTTTCACGCATTGTCTCTAACAAAGTGCACACGTTCTGTCCATGAACCAACCTGCACGTTTTATTTCAATGAGTAGAGCTTTTCTCATACATTCAAAGTGTCAAGCTCACCGTTTTCATTTAATAAAACAAACTGCATTCATTGAATCATTGAATTAAACGCCAATCATTGATTCAGTGAATCATACCTTATTCTTTGTTTCAAACGAACAAACCTAACTCACTTATTTAGTGAATCCTACTACACTCAATGAAACAGACTGCACATGATAGTTCAATGCGTAGAGGTACTCTCCTTCGTTCAATGCCATAATCTTAACGCATTGATTCCATCAAACAAATTGCACGCATTTATTTCATAAGTAAACAGTATTTCTCATTCAATGAATACAGCTACTCATTCATTGAATGGCACGGGTTTGACGCATTGTCTCAATGAAACTGCATCAACCAATCTGCCCGTCTTAATTCAATGAGTAGAGCTTTTCTCATTCATTCAATGGGTCAAGCTCACAGTTTTCATTTCATAAAATAAACTGCATTCATTTAATAATTGAATCAAACTACAATAATTGATTCAATGAATCAAACCTTATTCCTTGTTTCAATGAAACAAACTTAACAAGCTTATTTAGTGAATGAAACTGCACAAGTTCATTCAATGCAAGAGGCTGCACTTGTCAATCCAATGAATAGAGCGACTCTCATTCAATCAGTAGGTTTCATTCAATGAAACAAACTGCATTCATTGAATCGTTGAATCAAACTACAATAAATGATTCAATGAATCAATCCTTATTCCTTGTTGCAATGGAACAAACTTATTTAGTGAATCCGACAACACTCAATCAAACAGACAGCACGTGATAATTTAATGAGTTAGAGGTACGTTTGTTTCTTTGAATCAATGATTGAAATATGAATCAATGACTGAATGAATGCAGCTTGTTTCAGTGAAGTAAAGAGAAGAGCTCTACTCATTGAATGAACAGGTGCAGTTTATATCATGGACTAAATGCGTGCAGCTTGTTTGATTGAATCAATGCGTTAAGTTTGTGGCTTTGAACGACTGAGAGAACCTGCAGACTGCACATTGAATTATCATGTGCAGTCTGTTTCATTGAATGAATGAGTGCAGTAGGATTCCCTGAATGAGTTACGTTTGTTCCATTGAAACAAGGAAAAATGTTTGATTCATTGATTCAACTATTGTAGTTTGATTCAATGATTAAACGAATGCAACTTTTTTCATCGAATGAAAACATTAAGCTTGACACATTGAATGAAGGAGAGAAGCTCTACTCATTGAATTAACACGTGCAGTTTGGTTCACGGAGTGAATATGTGCAGTCTGATTGAAACAACGTGCTAAGCTTGTGACATTGTATGAATGAGTAACTGTATTCATTGAATTGACAATTGCAGTTTGCTTCATGAACTAAATGTGTGCAATTTGTTTGGTGGTATCAATGCGTTCAGCTTGTGGCATTGAACGAATGAGAGTAGCTCTTCTCAACGAATTAACAAGTGCAGCCTCTTTCATTGAATGAACGTAGGCAGTTTGGTTCAGTAAATAAGGGAGATATGTTTGTTCCATTGAAAAAGGAATAAGGTTTGATTCATTGCATCAATGATTGCAGTTTGATTCACTGATTCAATGAATGCAGTTTGGTTGATTAAACGAAAACAGTGAGGTTGACACATTGAATGAATGAGAGAAGCTCTACTCATTGAATTAAGACGGGCAGTTTTGGTTGATGGATTGAACGGGTGCAGATTGTTAGAGACAGTGCGTGAAAATTGCGTTATTGAATGAATGAGTAGCTGTATTCATTGAATTGTGAAATGCAGTTTGCTCATGCAATAAATGTGTGCAATTTGTTTGATGGAATCAATGTGTTAAGCTTGTGGAATTGAACGAATGAAAGTACCTCTACTCATTGAATTATCATGTGCAGTCTGTTTGATAGAGTGTAGGAGAAATCACTAAATAAGTGAATTAACTTGTTCGATTGAAACAAGGAATAAGGATTGATTCACTGAATCAATGATTGTACTTTGATTCAATGATTCAGTGCATGCAGTCTGTTTTGATTCAATGCAGCAAACTGCGCTCATTTATTCAAAGATGCAGACCCCGATTAAATTCAATGAGTAGAGCTTTTCTCATTGAAGAAAGCGTTAAGCTTGACCCATTCAATGAATCAATCCTTATTCCTTGTTTCAATGGAACAAACATTACGTAGTGAACCAAACTGCATACGTTCATTCAATGAAAGAGGCTGCACTTGTCAAGTCATTGAGAAGAGCGACTCTCATTCATTCAATGGCACAAGCTGAACGCATTGATTCCATCAAAAAAATTGCACATATTTAGTTCATGAAGCAAACTCATCAACCAAACTGCCCGTCTTAATTCACTGAGTAGAGCTTCTCTCATTTATTCAATGAGTCAAGCTCACCGTTTTCATTTAATGAAACAAACTGCATTCATTGAATCATTGTATCAAACTCCAATCATTGATTCAACGATTCAAACCTAATTTCTTGTTTCAATCGAACAAACCTAACTCACTTATTTAGTGAATCCTACTACATTCAATGAAACAGACTGCACGTCATATTTCAATGAGTTCAATGCTACAAGCATAACGCGTTGATTCCATCAAACAAATTGCACACATTTATTTCATGAGCAAACTGCATTTCTCAATTGAATGAATACAGCTACTCCTTCATTCAATAGCACAAGTTTCACGCATTGTCTCTAACAAACTGCACACGTTCTGTCCATGAACCAACCAGCACGTTTTATTTCAATGAGTAGAGCTTTTCTCATACATTCAAAGTGTCAAGCTCACCGTTTTCATTTAATAAAACAAACTGCATTCATTGAATCATTGAATTAAACGCCAATCATTGATTCAGTGAATCATACCTTATTCTTTGTTTCAAACGAACAAACCTAACTCACTTATTTAGTGAATCCTACTACACTCAATCAAACACACTGCACATGATAGTTCAATGCGTAGAGGTACTCTCCTTCGTTCAATGCCATAATCTTAACGCATTGATTCTATCAAACAAATTGCACGCATTTATTTCATAAGAAAACAGTATTTCTCATTCAATGAATACAGCTACTCATTCATTGAATGGCACGAGTTTGACGCATTGTCTCAATGAAACTGCATCAACCAATCTGCCCGTCTTAATTCAATGAGTAGAGCTTTTCTCATTCATTCAATGGGTCAAGCTCACAGTTTTCATTTAATAAAATAAACTGCATTCATTTAATAATTGAATCAAACTACAATAATTGATTCAATGAATCAAACCTTATTCCTTGTTTCAATGAAACAAACTTAACAAGCTTATTTAGTGAATGAAACTGCACAAGTTCATTCAATGCAAGAGGCTGCACTTGTCAATCCAATGAATAGAGCGACTCTCATTCAATCAGTAGGTTTCATTCAATGAAACAAACTGCATTCATTGAATCGTTGAATCAAACTACAATAAATGATTCAATGAATCAATCCTTATTCCTTGTTGCAATGGAACAAACTTGTTTAGTGAATCCGACAACACTCAATCAAACAGACAGCACGTGCTAATTTAATGAGTTAGAGGTACGTTTGTTTCTTTGAATCAATGATTGAAATATGAATCAATGACTGAATGAATGCAGCTTGTTTCAGTGAAGTAAAGAGAAGAGCTCTACTCATTGAATGAACAGGTGCAGTTTATATCATGGACTAAATGCGTGCAGCTTGTTTGATTGAATCAATGCGTTACGTTTGTGGCTTTGAACGACTGAGAGAACCTGCAGACTGCACATTGAATTATCATGTGCAGTCTGTTTCATTGAATGAATGAGTGCAGTAGGATTCCCTAAATGAGTTACGTTTGTTCCATTGAAACAAGGAAAAATGTTTGATTCATTAATTCAACTATTGTAGTTTGATTCAATGATTAAACGAATGCAACTTTTTTCATCGAATGAAAACATTAAGCTTGACACATTGAATGAAGGAGAGAAGCTCTACTCTACTCTACAATTGCACAAGTTTCATGCATTGTCCCTAACATTGAGTTAATGAATCAAACAGTATTAATGGATTCAATCAAACAAACTTAACACATTTACTTCGTGAATCAAACTGCACCCATTCAGTGAAATGCACTGCATGTCTTTATTAAAAGAATAGAGCTCCGGCCATTCATTTAAAGCCACGAGCAAAACACATTCATTCAATGGAGCAAACTGCACTCATTTATTCAAAGATGCAGGCCGCGTCTTAATTCAACGAGTAGAGCTTTTCTCATTCATTCAGTGGGTCAAGCTTAACGCTTACATTCAATGAAACAAACTACAATAATTGATTCAATGAATCAATCCTTATTCTTTGTTTCAATGGAACAAACATATCTCCCTTATTTAGTGAACCAAACTGCATACGTTCATTCAATGAAAGAGGTTGCACTTGTCAAGTCATTGAGAAGAGCTACTCTCTTTCATTCAATTGCACAAGTTTCATGCATTGTCCCTAACAAACTGCACACGTTCACTGCATGAACCAAACTGCCCGTCTTCATTCAATGAGGAGAGCTTCTCTCATTCATTCAATGTGTCAAGCTCACCCTTTTCATTTAATGAAACAAACTGCATTCATTGAATCATTGAATCAAACTCCAATCATTGATTCAACGATTCAAACCTAATTTCTTGTTTCAATCGAACAAACCTAACTCACTTATTGAGTGACTCCTACTACATTCTATGAACAGACTGCACGTCATATTTCAATGAGTAGAGGTACTCCCATTCATTCAATGCTACAAGCTTAACGCATTGATTCCATCAAACAAATTGCACATATTTATTTCATGAGCAAACTGCATTTCTCAATTGAATGAATACAGCTACTCCTTCATTCAATAGCACAAGTTTCACGCATTGTCTCTGACAAACTGCACACGTTCAGTTCATGAACCAACCTGCACGTTTTATTTCAATGAGTAGAGCTTTTCTCATTCATTCAAAGTGTCAAGCTCACCGATTTCATTTAATAAAACAAACTGCATTCATTCAATCATTGTATAAAATTCCACTCATTGATTCAGTGAATCAAACTTTATTCCTTGTTTCAATCTTAACTGACTTATTTAGTGAATCCTACTACACTCAATCAAACAGGCAGCACATGATAATTTAATGAGTAGAGGTACTCTCATTCGTTCAATGCCAAAAGCTTAACACATTGTTGGATTGAATCAAATTGCACACTTTTAATTCTTGAAGCAAACTGCAGTTGTCAATTCAATGAATACAGTTACTCATTCAATCAATGTCACAAGCTTCACACATTGTCTCAATCAGATTGCAGACATTCACTCCATTAACCAAACTGCACGTCTTAATTCAATGAGTAGAGCTTCTCTCGTTCATTCAATGTTTCAAGCTTAATGCTTTCATTCAATGAAACAAACTGCACTCTTGATTCATTGAACTAAACTTTAATGATTGATTCTGCGAATCAATCCTCATTCATTGTTTCAATGGAACAAACGTAACTCACTTATTTAGTGAATCGTACTGCACTCATTCATTCAATGAAACAGACTGCACATGATAATTCAATGAGTAGAGGTTCTTTCATTCGTTCAAAGCCACAAGCTTAACGCATTGAGTCAATCAAACTGCACACATTTAGTCCATGATATAAACTGGACCTGTTCATTCAATGCCTCGTGCTTAACGCTTTACTTCAATGAAACAACCTGCATTCATTCATTCATTGATTCATATTTCAATCATTGATTCAAAGAAACAAACGTAATTCATTGATTTAATTGTATAAACTTCACTCATTTGTGGATTTAACTGCATTCATGCAATTAATGATTCAAACTGCAAACATTCATTCAATGAGTAACACTGCAAGTCCTATTTCAATGAAACTAGCTTTTGCCATTCATTCAATGAAAGAAACTGCACGCATTCATTCAATGATACAAACCGCGTGTATTCATGAAATGAAACAGCCTGCACGTGTAAATTCAATCAGTAAAGCTTTTCTTGTTTATTCAATGTCTCGAGCTTACCACTTTCATTCAATGAAACCAACGACATTTGAAACAAACTGCAATCATTGAGTTAATGAATCAAACAGTATTAATGGATTCAATCAAACAAACTTAACACATTTACTTCGTGAATCAAACTGCACCCATTCAGTGAAATGCACTGTATGTCTTTATTAAAAGAATAGAGCTCCGGCCATTCATTTAAAGCCACGAGCAAAACAAACTTAACACGCTTGTTTATTGAATGAAACTGCACACGTTCATTCAATGCAATAGGCTGCACTTGTTTATTCAAATAATAGAGCTACTCATTCTGTCTATGGGTCAAGCTTAACGCTTCCACTCACTGAAACAAACTGCATTCATTGAATCATTGATTCAATGAATCAATCCTCATTCATTGTTTCAATGGAACAAACGTAACTCACTTATTTAGTGAATCGTACTGCACTCATTCATTCAATGAAACAGACTGCACATGATAATTCAATGAGTAGAGGTTCTCTCATTCGTTCAAAGCCACAAGCTTAACGCATTGAGTCAATCAAACTGCACACATTTAGTCCATGATATAAACTGGACCTGTTCATCCAATGCCTCGTGCTTAACGCTTTACTTCACTGAAACAACCTGCATTCATTCATTCATTGATTCATATTTCAATCATTTCATGACACGTTCAGTTCATGAACCAACCTGCACGTTTTATTTCAATGAGTAGAGCTTTTCTCATTCAGTCAAAGTGTCAAGCTCACCGATTTCATTTAATAAAACAAACTGCATTCATTCAATCATTGTATAAAATTCCACTCATTGATTCAGTGAATCAAACTTTATTCCTTGTTTCAATCTTAACTGACTTATTTAGTGAATCCTACTACACTCAATCAAACAGGTAGCACATGATAATTTAATGAGTAGAGGTACTCTCATTCGTTCAATGCCACAAGCTTAACACATTGTTGGATTGAATCAAATTGCACACTTTTAATTCTTGAAGCAAACTGCAGTTGTCAATTCAATGAATACAGTTACTCATTCAATCAATGTCACAAGCTTCACACATTGTCTCAATCAGATTGCAGACATTCACTCCATTAACCAAACTGCACGTCTTAATTCAATGAGTAGAGCTTCTCTCGTTCATTCAATGTTTCAAGCTTAATGATTTCATTCAATGAAACAAACTGCACTCTTGATTCATTGAACTAAACTTTAATGATTGATTCAGCGAATCAAACGTTATTTAATGTTTCAATGAAACAAACTTAACACGCTTGTTTATTGAATGAAACTGCACACGTTCATTCAATGCAATAGGCTGCACTTGTTTATTCAATGAGTAGAGCTACTCATTCTGTCTATGGGTCAAGCTTAACGCTTCCACTCACTGAAACAAACTGCATTCATTGAATCATTGATTCAATGAATCAATCCTCATTCATTGTTTCAATGGAACAAACGTAACTCACTTATTTAGTGAATCGTACTGCACTCATTCATTCAATGAAACAGACTGCACATGATAATTCAATGAGTAGAGGTTCTCTCATTCGTTCAAAGCCACAAGCTTAACGCATTGAGTCAATCAAACTGCACACATTTAGACCATGATATAAACTGGACCTGTTCATCCAATGCCTCGTGCTTAACGCTTTACTTCAATGAAACAACCTGCATTCATTCATTTATTGATTCATATTTCAATCATTGATTCAAAGAAACAAACGTAATTCATTGATTTAATTGTATAAACTTCACTCATTTGTGGATTTAACTGCATTCATGCAATTAATGATTCAAACTGCAAACATTCATTCAATGAGTAACACTGCAAGTCCTATTTCAATGAAACTAGCTTTTGCCATTCATTCAATGAAAGAAACTGCACGCATTCATTCAATGATACAAACCGCATGTATTCATGAAATGAAACAGACTGCACGTGTAAATTCAATCAGTAAAGCTTTTCTTGTTTATTCAATGTCTCGAGCTTACCACTTTCATTCAATGAAACCAATGAAACCAACGACATTTGAAACAAAATTCATTCAATTGCACAAGTTTCATGCATTGTCCCTAACATTGAGTTAATGAATCAAACAGTATTAATGGTTTCAATCAAACCAACTTAACACATTTACTTCGTGAATCAAACTGCACCCATTCAGTGAAATGCACTGTTTGTCTTTCTTAAAAGAATAGAGCTCCGGCCATTCATTTAAAGCCACGAGCAAAACACATTCATTCAATGGAGCAAACTGCACTCATTTATTCAAAGATGCAGACCGCGTCTTAATTCAACGAGTAGAGCTTTTCTCATTCATTCAGTGGGTCAAGCTTAACGCTTTCGTTCAATGAAACAAACTACAATAATTGATTCAATGAATCAATCCTTATTCTTTGTTTCAATGGAACAAACATATCTCCCTTATTTCGTGAACTAAACTGAATACGTTCATTCAATGAAAGAGGTTGCACTTGTCAAGTCATTGAGAAGAGCTACTCTCATTCATTCAATTGCACATGTTTCATGCATTGTCCCTAACAAACTGCACACGTTCACTACATGAACCAAACTGCCCGTCTTGATTCAATGAGTAGAGCTTCTCTCATTCATTCAATGTGTCAAGCTCACCCTTTTCATTTCATGAAACAAACTGAATCATTGAATCAAACTCCAATCATTGATTCAACGATTCAAACCTAATTTCTTGTTTCAATCGAACAAACCTAACTCACTTATTTCGTGACTCCTACTACATTCAATGAACAGACTGCACGTCATATTTCAATGAGTAGAGGTACTCTCATTCGTTCAATGCTACAAGCTTAACGCATTGATTCCATCAAACAAATTGCACATATTTATTTCATGAGCAAACTGCATTTCTCAATTGAATGAATACAGCTACTCCTTCATTCAATAGCACAAGTTTCACGCATTGTCTCTAACAAACTGCACACGTTCAGTTCATGAACCAACCTGCACGTTTTATTTCAATGAGTAGAGCTTTTCTCATTCATTCAAAGTGTCAAGCTCACCGATTTCATTTAATAAAACAAACTGCATTCATTCAATCATTGTATAAAATTCCACTCATTGATTCAGTGAATCAAACTTTATTCCTTGTTTCAATCTTAACTGACTTATTTAGTGAATCCTACTACACTCAATCAAACAGGCAGCACATGATAATTTAATGAGTAGACGTACTCTCATTCGTTCAATGCCACAAGCTTAACACATTGTTGGATTGAATCAAATTGCACACTTTTAATTCTTGAAGCAAACTGCAGTTGTCAATTCAATGAATACAGTTACTCATTCAATCAATGTCACAAGCTTCACACATTGTCTCAATCAGATTGCAGACATTCACTCCATTAACCAAACTGCACGTCTTAATTCAATGAGTAGAGCTTCTCTCGTTCATTCAATGTTTCAAGCTTAATGATTTCATTCAATGAAACAAACTGCACTCTTGATTCATTGAACTAAACTTTAATGATTGATTCAGCGAATCAAACGTTATTTAATGTTTCAATGAAACAAACTTAACACGCTTGTTTATTGAATGAAACTGCACACGTTCATTCAATGCAATAGGCTGCACTTGTTTATTCAAATAATGGAGCTACTCATTCTGTCTATGGGTCAAGCTTAACGCTTCCACTCACTGAAACAAACTGCATTCATTGAATCATTGATTCAATGAATCAATCCTCATTCATTGTTTCAATGGAACAAACGTAACTCACTTATTTAGTGAATCGTACTGCACTCATTCATTCAATGAAACAGGCTCCACATGATAATTCAATGAGTAGAGGTTCTCTCATTCGTTCAAAGCCACAAGCTTAACGCATTGAGTCAATCAAACTGCACACATTTAGTCCATGATATAAACTGGACCTGTTCATTCAATGCCTCATGCTTAACGCTTTATTTCAATGAAACAACCTGCATTCATTCATTCATTGATTCATATTTCAATCATTGATTCAAAGAAACAAACGTAATTCATTGATTTAATTGTATAAACTTCACTCATTTGTGGATTTAACTGCATTCATGCAATTAATGATTCAAACTGCAAACATTCATTCAATGAGTAACACTGCAAGTCCTATTTCAATGAAACTAGCTTTTGCCATTCATTCAATGAAAGAAACTGCACGCATTCATTCAATGATACAAACCGCATGTATTCATGAAATGAAACAGACTGCACGTGTAAATTCAATCAGTAAAGCTTTTCTTGTTTGTTCAATGTCTCGAGCTTACCACTTTCATTGAATGAAACCAACGACATTTGAAACAAACTGCAATCATTGAGTTAATGAATCAAACAGAATTAATGGATTCAATCAAACAAACTTAACACATTTACTTCGTGAATCAAACTGCACCCATTCAGTGAAATGCACTGTATGTCTTTATTAAAAGAATAGAGCTCCGGCCATTCATTTAAAGCCACGAGCAAAACTAACTTAACACGCTTGTTTATTGAATGAAACTGCACACGTTCATTCAATGCAATAGGCTGCACTTGTTTATTCAAATAGTAGAGCTACTCATTCTGTCTATGGGTCAAGCTTAACGCTTCCACTCACTGAAACAAACTGCATTCATTGAATCATTGATTCAATGAATCAATCCTCATTCATTGTTTCAATGGAACAAACGTAACTCACTTATTTAGTGAATCGTACTGCACTCATTCATTCAATGAAACAGACTGCACATGATAATTCAATGAGTAGAGGTTCTCTCATTCGTTCAAAGCCACAAGCTTAACGCATTGAGTCAATCAAACTGCACACATTTAGTCCATGATATAAACTGGACTTGTTCATTCAATGCCTCGTGCTTAACGCTTTACTTCAATGAAACAACCTGCATTCATTCATTCATTGATTCATATTTCAATCATTGATTCAAAGAAACAAACGTAATTCATTGATTTAATTGTATAAACTTCACTCATTTGTGGATTTAACTGCATTCATGCAGTTAATGATTCAAACTGCAAACATTCATTCAATGAGTAACACTGCATGTCCTATTTCAATGAAACTAGCTTTTGCCATTCATTCAATGAAAGAAACTGCACGCATTCATTCAATGATACAAACCGCATGTATTCACGAAATGAAACAGACTGCACGTGTAAATTCAATCAGTAAAGCTTTTCTTGTTTATTCAATGTCTCGAGCTTACCACTTTCATTCAATGAAACCAATGAAACCAACGATATTTGAAACAAAATTCATTCAATTGCACAAGTTTCATGCATTGTCCCTAACATTGAGTTAATGAATCAAACAGTATTAATGGATTCAATCAAACAAACTTAACACATTCACTTCGTGATTCAAACTGCCCCCATTCAGTGAAATGCACTGTATGTCTTTATTAAAAGAATAGAGCTCCGGCCATTCATTTAAAGCCACGAGCAAAACACATTCATTCAATGGAGCAAACTGCACTCATTTATTCAAAGATGCAGACCGCGTCTTAATTCAACGAGTAGAGCTTTTCTCATTCATTCAGTGGGTCAAGCTTAACGCTTTCATTCAATGAAACAAACTACAATAATTGATTCAATGAATCAATCCTTATTCTTTGTTTCAATGGAACAAACATATCTCCCTTATTTAGTGAACCAAACTGCATACGTTCATTCAATGAAAGAGGTTGCACTTGTCAAGTCATTGAGAAGAGCTACTCTCATTCATTCAATTGCACAAGTTTCATGCATTGTCCCTAACAAACTGCACACGTTCACTACATGAACCAAACTGCCCGTCTTGATTCAATGAGTAGAGCTTCTCTCATTCATTCAATGTGTCAAGCTCACCCTTTTCATTTAATGAAACAAACTGAATCATTGAATCAAACTCCAATCATTGATTCAACGATTCAAACCTAATTTCTTGTTTCAATCGAACAAACCTAACTCACTTATTTAGTGACTCCTACTACATTCAATGAACAGACTGCACGTCATATTTCAATGAGTAGAGGTACTCTCATTCGTTCAATGCTACAAGCTTAACGCATTGATTCCATCAAACAAATTGCACATATTTATTTCATGAGCAAACTGCATTTCTCAATTGAATGAATACAGCTACTCCTTCATTCAATAGCACAAGTTTCACGCATTGTCTCTAACAAACTGCACACGTTCAGTTCATGAACCAACCTGCACGTTTTATTTCAATGAGTAGAGCTTTTCTCATTCATTCAAAGTGTCAAGCTCACCGATTTCTTTTAATAAAACAAACTGCATTCATTCAATCATTGTATAAAATTCCACTCATGGATTCAGTGAATCAAACTTTATTCCTTGTTTCAATCTTAACTGACTTATTTAGTGAATCCTACTACACTCAATCAAACAGGCAGCACATGATAATTTAATGAGTAGAGGTACTCTCATTCGTTCAATGCCACAAGCTTAACACATTGTTGGATTGAATCAAATTGCACACTTTTAATTCTTGAAGCAAACTGCAGTTGTCAATTCAATGAATACAGTTACTCATTCAATCAATGTCACAAGCTTCACACATTGTCTCAATCAGATTGCAGACATTCACTCCATTAACCAAACTGCACGTCTTAATTCAATGAGTAGAGCTTCTCTCGTTCATTCAATGTTTCAAGCTTAATGATTTCATTCAATGAAACAAACTGCACACTTGATTCATTGAACTAAACTTTAATGATTGATTCAGCGAATCAAACGTTATTTAATGTTTCAATGAAACAAACTTAACACGCTTGTTTATTGAATGAAACTGCACACGTTCATTCAATGCAATAGGCTGCACTTGTTTATTCAAATAGTGAAGCTACTCATTCTGTCTATGGGTCAAGCTTAACGCTTCCACTCACTGAAACAAACTGCATTCATTGAATCATTGATTCAATGAATCAATCCTCATTCATTGTTTCAATGGAACAAACGTAACTCACTTATTTAGTGAATCGTACTGCACTCATTCATTCAATGAAACAGGCTCCACATGATAATTCAATGAGTAGAGGTTCTCTCATTCGTTCAAAGCCACAAGCTTAACGCATTGAGTCAATCAAACTGCACACATTTAGTCCATGATATAAACTGGACCTGTTCATTCAATGCCTCATGCTTAACGCTTTATTTCAATGAAACAACCTGCATTCATTCATTCATTGATTCATATTTCAATCATTGATTCAAAGAAACAAACGTAATTCATTGATTTAATTGTATAAACTTCACTCATTTGTGGATTTAACTGCATTCATGCAATTAATGATTCAAACTGCAAACATTCATTCAATGAGTAACACTGCAAGTCCTATTTCAATGAAACTAGCTTTTGCCATTCATTCAATGAAAGAAACTGCACGCATTCATTCAATGATGCAAACCGCATGTATTCATGAAATGAAACAGACTGCACGTGTAAATTCAATCAGTAAAGCTTTTCTTGTTTATTCAATGTCTCGAGCTTACCACTTTCATTCAATGAAACCAACGACATTTGAAACAAACTGCAATCATTGAGTTAATGAATCAAACAGTATTAATGGATTCAATCAAACAAACTTAACACATTTACTTCGTGAATCAAACTGCACCCATTCAGTGAAATGCACTGTATGTCTTTATTAAAAGAATAGAGCTGCGGCCATTCATTTAAAGCCACGAGCACAACAAACTTAACACGCTTGTTTATTGAATGAAACTGCACACGTTCATTCAATGCAATAGGCTGCACTTGTTTATTCAATGAGTAGAGCTACTCATTCTGTCTATGGGTCAAGCTTAACGCTTCCACTCACTGAAACAAACTGCATTCATTGAATCATTGATTCAATGAATCAATCCTCATTCAGTGTTTCAATGGAACAAACGTAACTCACTTATTTAGTGAAACGTACTGCACTCATTCATTCAATGAAACAGACTGCACATGATAATTCAATGAGTAGAGGTTCTCTCATTCGTTCAAAGCCACAAGCTTAACGCATTGAGTCAATCAAACTGCACACATTTAGTCCATGATCTCAACTGGACCTGCTCATTCAATGCTTAACGCTTTACTTCAATGAAACAACCTGCATTCATTCATTCATTGATTCATATTTCAATCATTGATTCAAAGAAACAAACGTAATTCATTGATTTAATTGTATAAACTTCACTCATTTGTGGATTTAACTGCATTCATGCAATTAATGATTCAAACTGCAAACATTCATTCAATGAGTAACACTGCAAGTCCTATTTCAATGAAACTAGCTTTTGCCATTCATTCAATGAAAGAAACTGCACGCATTCATTCAATGATACAAACCGCATGTATTCATGAAATGAAACAGACTGCACGTGTAAATTCAATCAGTAAAGCTTTTCTTGTTTATTCAATGTCTCGAGCTTACAACTTTCATTCAATGAAACCAACGACATTTGAAACAAACTGCAATCATTGAGTTAATGAATCAAACAGAATTAATGGATTCAATCAAACAAACTTAACACATTTACTTCGTGAATCAAACTGCACCCATTCAGTGAAATGCACTGTATGTCTTTATTAAAAGAATAGAGCTCCGGCCATTCATTTAAAGCCACGAGCAAAACAAACTTAACACGCTTGTTTATTGAATGAAACTGCACACGTTCATTCAATGCAATAGGCTGCACTTGTTTATTCAAATAGTAGAGCTACTCATTCTGTCTATGGGTCAAGCTTAACACTTCCACTCACTGAAACAAACTGCATTCATTGAATCATTGATTCAATGAATCAATCCTCATTCATTGTTTCAATGGAACAAACGTAACTCACTTAGTTAGTGAATCGTACTGCACTCATTCATTCAATGAAACAGACTGCACATGATAATTCAATGAGTAGAGGTTCTCTCATTCGTTCAAAGCCACAAGCTTAACGCATTGAGTCAATCAAACTGCACACATTTAGTCCATGATATAAACTGGACCTGTTCATTCAATGCCTCGTGCTTAACGCTTTACTTCAATGAAACAACCTGCATTCATTCATTCATTGATTCATATTTCAATCATTGATTCAAAGAAACAAACGTAATTCATTGATTTAATTTTATAAACTTCACTCATTTGTGGATTTAACTGCATTCATGCAATTAATGATTCAAACTGCAAACATTCATTCAATGAGTAACACTGCATGTCCTATTTCAATGAAACTAGCTTTTGCCATTCATTCAATGAAAGAAACTGCACGCATTCATTCAATGATACAAACCGCATGTATTCACGAAATGAAACAGACTGCACGTGTAAATTCAATCAGTAAAGCTTTTCTTGTTTATTCAATGTCTCGAGCTTACCACTTTCATTCAATGAAACCAACGACATTTGAAACAAACTGCAATCATTGAGTTAATGAATCAAACAGTATTAATGGATTCAATCAAACAAACTTAACACATTTACTTCGTGAATCAAACTGCACCCATTCAGTGAAATGCACTGTATGTCTTTATTAAAAGAATAGAGCTCCGGCCATTCATTTAAAGCCACGAGCAAAACAGACTTAACACGCTTGTTTATTGCATGAAACTGCACACGTTCATTCAATGCAATAGGCTGCACTTGTTTATTCAAATAGTAGAGCTACTCATTCTGTCTATGGGTCAAGCTTAACGCTTCCACTCACTGAAACAAACTGCATTCATTGAATCATTGATTCAATGAATCAATCCTCATTCATTGTCTCAATCAGATTGCAGACATTCACTCCATTAACCAAACTGCACGTCTTAATTCAATGAGTAGAGCTTCTCTCGTTCATTCAATGTTTCAAGCTTAATGATTTCATTCAATGAAACAAACTGCACTCTTGATTCATTGAACTAAACTTTAATGATTGATTCAGTGAATCAAACGTTATTTAATGTTTCAATGAAACAAACTTAACACGCTTGTTTATTGAATGAAACTGCACACGTTCATTCAATGCAATAGGCTGCACTTGTTTATTCAAATAGTAGAGCTACTCATTCTGTCTATGGGTCAAGCTTAACGCTTCCACTCACTGAAACAAACTGCATTCATTGAATCATTGATTCAATGAATCAATCCTCATTCATTGTATCAATGGAACAAACGTAACTCACTTATTTAGTGAATCGTACTGAACTCATTCATTCAATGAAACAGACTCCACATGATAATTCAATGAGTAGAGGTTCTCTCATTCGTTCAAAGCCACAAGCTTAACGCATTGAGTCAATCAAACTGCACACATTTAGTCCATGATATAAACTGGACCTGTTCATTCAATGCCTCGTGCTTAACGCTTTATTTCAATGAAACCACCTGCATTCATTCATTCATTCATTCATATTTCAATCATTGATTCAAAGAAACAAACGTAATTCATTGATTTAATTGTATAAACTTCACTCATTTGTGGATTTAACTGCATTCATGCAATTAATGATTCAAACTGCAAACATTCATTCAATGAGTAACACTGCAAGTCCTATTTCAATGAAACTAGCTTTTGCCATTCATTCAATGAAAGAAACTGCACGCATTCATTCAATGATACAAACCGCATGTATTCATGAAATGAAACAGACTGCACGTGTAAATTCAATCAGTAAAGCTTTTCTTGTTTATTCAATGTCTCGAGCTTACCACTTTCATTCAATGAAACCAACGACATTTGAAACAAACTGCAATCATTGAGTTAATGAATCAAACAGAATTAATGGATTCAATCAAACAAACTTAACACATTTACTTCGTGAATCAAACTGCACCCATTCAGTGAAATGCACTGTATGTCTTTATTAAAAGAATAGAGCTCCGGCCATTCATTTAAAGCCACGAGCAAAACAAACTTAACACGCTTGTTTATTGAATGAAACTGCACACGTTCATTCAATGCAATAGGCTGCACTTGTTTATTCAAATAGTAGAGCTACTCATTCTGTCTATGGGTCAAGCTTAACACTTCCACTCACTGAAACAAACTGCATTCATTGAATCATTGATTCAATGAATCAATCCTCATTCATTGTTTCAATGGAACAAACGTAACTCACTTAGTTAGTGAATCGTACTGCACTCATTCATTCAATGAAACAGACTGCACATGATAATTCAATGAGTAGAGGTTCTCTCATTCGTTCAAAGCCACAAGCTTAACGCATTGAGTCAATCAAACTGCACACATTTAGTCCATGATATAAACTGGACCTGTTCATTCAATGCCTCGTGCTTAACGCTTTACTTCAATGAAACAACCTGCATTCATTCATTCATTGATTCATATTTCAATCATTGATTCAAAGAAACAAACGTAATTCATTGATTTAATTTTATAAACTTCACTCATTTGTGGATTTAACTGCATTCATGCAATTAATGATTCAAACTGCAAACATTCATTCAATGAGTAACACTGCATGTCCTATTTCAATGAAACTAGCTTTTGCCATTCATTCAATGAAAGAAACTGCACGCATTCATTCAATGATACAAACCGCATGTATTCACGAAATGAAACAGACTGCACGTGTAAATTCAATCAGTAAAGCTTTTCTTGTTTATTCAATGTCTCGAGCTTACCACTTTCATTCAATGAAACCAACGACATTTGAAACAAACTGCAATCATTGAGTTAATGAATCAAACAGTATTAATGGATTCAATCAAACAAACTTAACACATTTACTTCGTGAATCAAACTGCACCCATTCAGTGAAATGCACTGTATGTCTTTATTAAAAGAATAGAGCTCCGGCCATTCATTTAAAGCCACGAGCAAAACAGACTTAACACGCTTGTTTATTGCATGAAACTGCACACGTTCATTCAATGCAATAGGCTGCACTTGTTTATTCAAATAGTAGAGCTACTCATTCTGTCTATGGGTCAAGCTTAACGCTTCCACTCACTGAAACAAACTGCATTCATTGAATCATTGATTCAATGAATCAATCCTCATTCATTGTCTCAATCAGATTGCAGACATTCACTCCATTAACCAAACTGCACGTCTTAATTCAATGAGTAGAGCTTCTCTCGTTCATTCAATGTTTCAAGCTTAATGATTTCATTCAATGAAACAAACTGCACTCTTGATTCATTGAACTAAACTTTAATGATTGATTCAGTGAATCAAACGTTATTTAATGTTTCAATGAAACAAACTTAACACGCTTGTTTATTGAATGAAACTGCACACGTTCATTCAATGCAATAGGCTGCACTTGTTTATTCAAATAGTAGAGCTACTCATTCTGTCTATGGGTCAAGCTTAACGCTTCCACTCACTGAAACAAACTGCATTCATTGAATCATTGATTCAATGAATCAATCCTCATTCATTGTATCAATGGAACAAACGTAACTCACTTATTTAGTGAATCGTACTGAACTCATTCATTCAATGAAACAGACTCCACATGATAATTCAATGAGTAGAGGTTCTCTCATTCGTTCAAAGCCACAAGCTTAACGCATTGAGTCAATCAAACTGCACACATTTAGTCCATGATATAAACTGGACCTGTTCATTCAATGCCTCGTGCTTAACGCTTTATTTCAATGAAACCACCTGCATTCATTCATTCATTCATTCATATTTCAATCATTGATTCAAAGAAACAAACGTAATTCATTGATTTAATTGTATAAACTTCACTCATTTGTGGATTTAACTGCATTCATGCAATTAATGATTCAAACTGCAAACATTCATTCAATGAGTAACACTGCAAGTCCTATTTCAATGAAACTAGCTTTTGCCATTCATTCAATGAAAGAAACTGCACGCATTCATTCAATGATACAAACCGCATGTATTCATGAAATGAAACAGACTGCACGTGTAAATTCAATCAGTAAAGCTTTTCTTGTTTATTCAATGTCTCGAGCTTACCACTTTCATTCAATGAAACCAACGACATTTGAAACAAACTGCAATCATTGAGTTAATGAATCAAACAGTATTAATGGATTCAATCAAACAAACTTAACACATTTACTTCGTGAATCAAACTGCACCCATTCAGTGAAATGCACTGTATGTCTTTATTAAAAGAATAGAGCTCCGGCCATTCATTTAAAGCCACGAGCAAAACAAACTTAACACGCTTGTTTATTGAATGAAACTGCACACGTTCATTCAATGCAATAGGCTGCACTTGTTTATTCAAATAGTAGAGCTACTCATTCTGTCTATGGGTCAAGCTTAACACTTCCACTCACTGAAACAAACTGCATTCAATCCTCCTTCATTGTTTCAATGGAACAAACGTAACTCACTTATTTAGTGAATCGTACTGCACTCATTCATTCAAAGAAACAGACTGCACATGATAATTCAATGAGTAGAGGTTCTCTCATTCGTTCAAAGCCACAAGCTTAACGCATTGAGTCAATCAAACTGCACACATTTAGTCCATGATATAAACTGGACCTGTTCATTCAATGCCTCGTGCTTAACGCTTTACTTCAATGAAACAACCTGCATTCATTCATTCATTGATTCATATTTCAATCATTGATTCAAAGAAACAAACGTAATTCATTGATTTAATTGTATAAACTTCACTCATTTGTGGATTTAACTGCATTCATGCAATTAATGATTCAAACTGCAAACATTCATTCAATGAGTAACACTGCAAGTCCTATTTCAATGAAACTAGCTTTTGCCATTCATTCAATGAAAGAAACTGCACGCATTCATTCAATGATACAAACCGCATGTATTCACGAAATGGAACAGACTGCACGTGTAAATTCAATCAGGAAAGCTTTTCTTGTTTATTCAATGTCTCGAGCTTACCACTTTCATTCAATGAAACCAACGACATTTGAAACAAACTGCAATCATTGAGTTAATGAATCAAACAGTATTAATGGATTCAATCAAACAAACTTAACACATTTACTTCGTGAATCAAACTGCACACATTCAGTGAAATGCACTGTATGTCTTTATTAAAAGAATAGAGCTCCGGCCATTCATTTAAAGCCACGAGCAAAACAGACTTAACACGCTTGTTTATTGAATGAAACTGCACACGTTCATTCAATGCAATAGGCTGCACTTGTTTATTCAATGAGTAGAGCTACTCATTCTGTCTATGGGTCAAGCTTAACGCTTCCACTCACTGAAACAAACTGCATTCATTGAATCATTGATTCAATGAATCAATCCTCATTCATTGTCTCAATCAGATTGCAGACATTCACTCCATTAACCAAACTGCACGTCTTAATTCAATGAGTAGAGCTTCTCTCGTTCATTCAATGTTTCAAGCTTAATGATTTCATTCAATGAAACAAACTGCACTCTTGATTCATTGAACTAAACTTTCTTGATTGATTCAGCGAATCAAACGTTATTTAATGTTTCAATGAAACAAACTTAACACGCTTGTTTATTGAATGAAACTGCACACGTTCATTCAATGCAATAGGCTGCACATGTTTATTCAAATAGTAGAGCTACTCATTCTGTCTATGGGTCAAGCTTAACGCTTCCACTCACTGAAACAAACTGCATTCATTGAATCATTGATTCAATGAATCAATCCTCATTCATTGTATCAATGGAACAAACGTAACTCACTTATTTAGTGAATCGTACTGCACTCATTCATTCAATGAAACAGACTCCACATGATAATTCAATGAGTAGAGGTTCTCTCATTCGTTCAAAGCCACAAGCTTAACGCATTGAGTCAATCAAACTGCACACATTTAGTCCATGATATAAACTGGATCTGTTCATTCAATGCCTCGTGCTTAACGCTTTATTTCAATGAAACAACCTGCATTCATTCATTCATTGATTCATATTTCAATCATTGATTCAAAGAAACAAACGTAATTCATTGATTTAATTGTATAAACTTCACTCATTTGTGGATTTAACTGCATTCATGCAATTAATGATTCAAACTGCAAACATTCATTCAATGAGTAACACTGCAAGTCCTATTTCAATGAAACTAGCTTTTGCCATTCATTCAATGAAAGAAACTGCACGCATTCATTCAATGATACAAACCGCATGTATTCACGAAATGAAACAGACTGCACGTGTAAATTCAATCAGTAAAGCTTTTCTTGTTTATTCAATGTCTCGAGCTTACCACTTTCATTCAATGAAACCAACGACATTTGAAACAAACTGCAATCATTGAGTTAATGAATCAAACAGTATTAATGGATTCAATCAAACAAACTTAACACATTTACTTCGTGAATCAAACTGCACCCATTCAGTGAAATGCACTGTATGTCTTTATTAAAAGAATAGAGCTCCGGCCATTCATTTAAAGCCACGAGCAAAACAGACTTAACACGCTTGTTTATTGAATGAAACTGCACACGTTCATTCAATGCAATAGGCTGCACTTGTTTATTCAAATAGTAGAGCTACACATTCTGTCTATGGGTCAAGCTTAACGCTTCCACTCACTGAAACAAACTGCATTCATTGAATCATTGATTCAATGAATCAATCCTCATTCATTGTCTCAATCAGATTGCAGACATTCACTCCATTAACCAAACTGCACGTCTTAATTCAATGAGTAGAGCTTCTCTCGTTCATTCAATGTTTCAAGCTTAATGATTTCATTCAATGAAACAAACTGCACTCTTGATTCATTGAACTAAACTTTAATGATTGATTCAGCGAATCAAACGTTATTTAATGTTTCAATGAAACAAACTTAACACGCTTGTTTATTGAATGAAACTGCACACGTTCATTCAATGCAATAGGCTGCACTTGTTTATTCAAATAGTAGAGCTACTCATTCTGTCTATGGGTCAAGCTTAACGCTTCCACTCACTGAAACAAACTGCATTCATTGAATCATTGATTCAATGAATCAATCCTCATTCATTGTATCAATGGAACAAACGTAACTCACTTATTTAGTGAATCGTACTGCACTCATTCATTCAATGAAACAGACTCCACATGATAATTCAATGAGTAGAGGTTCTCTCATTCGTTCAAAGCCACAAGCTTAACGCATTGAGTCAATCAAACTGCACACATTTAGTCCATGATATAAACTGGACCTGTTCATTCAATGCCTCGTGCTTAACGCTTTATTTCAATGAAACAACCTGCATTCATTCATTCATTGATTCATATTTTAATCATTGATTCAAACAAACAAACGTAATTCATTGATTTAATTGTATAAACTTCACTCATTTGTGGATTTAACTGCATTCATGCAATTAATGATTCAAACTGCAAACATTCATTCAATGAGTAACACTGCAAGTCCTATTTCAATGAAACTAGCTTTTGCCATTCATTCAATGAAAGAAACTGCACGCATTCATTCAATGATACAAACCGCATGTATTCACGAAATGAAACAGACTGCACGTGTAAATTCAATCAGTAAAGCTTTTCTTGTTTATTCAATGTCTCGAGCTTACCACTTTCATTCAATGAAACCAACGACATTTGAAACAAACTGCAATCATTGAGTTAATGAATCAAACAGTATTAATGGATTCAATCAAACAAACTTAACACATTTACTTCGTGAATCAAACTGCACCCATTCAGTGAAATGCACTGTATGTCTTTATTAAAAGAATAGAGCTCCGGCCATTCATTTAAAGCCACGAGCAAAACAAACTTAACACGCTTGTTTATTGAATGAAACTGCACACGTTCATTCAATGCAATAGGCTGCACTTGTTTATTCAAATAGTAGAGCTACTCATTCTGTCTATGGGTCAAGCTTAACACTTCCACTCACTGAAACAAACTGCATTCAATCCTCCTTCATTGTTTCAATGGAACAAACGTAACTCACTTATTTAGTGAATCGTACTGCACTCATTCATTCAAAGAAACAGACTGCACATGATAATTCAATGAGTAGAGGTTCTCTCATTCGTTCAAAGCCACAAGCTTAACGCATTGAGTCAATCAAACTGCACACATTTAGTCCATGATATAAACTGGACCTGTTCATCCAATGCCTCGTGCTTAACGCTTTACTTCAATGAAACAACCTGCATTCATTCATTCATTGATTCATATTTCAATCATTGATTCAAAGAAACAAACGTAATTCATTGATTTAATTGTATAAACTTCACTCATTTGTGGATTTAACTGCATTCATGCAATTAATGATTCAAACTGCAAACATTCATTCAATGAGTAACACTGCAAGTCCTATTTCAATGAAACTAGCTTTTGCTATTCATTCAATGAAAGAAACTGCACGCATTCATTCAATGATACAAACCGCATGTATTCACGAAATGAAACAGACTGCACGTGTAAATTCAATCAGTAAAGCTTTTCTTGTTTATTCAATGTCTCGAGCTTACCACTTTCATTCAATGAAACCAACGACATTTGAAACAAACTGCAATCATTGAGTTAATGAATCAAATAGTATTCATGGATTCAATCAAACAAACTTAACACATTTACTTCGTGAATCAAACTGCACCCATTCAGTGAAATGCACTGTATGTCTTTATTAAAAGAATAGAGCTCCGGCCATTCATTTAAAGCCACGAGCAAAACAGACTTAACACGCTTGTTTATTGAATGAAACTGCACACGTTCATTCAATGCAATAGGCTGCACTTGTTTATTCAAATAGTAGAGCTACTCATTCTGTCTATGGGTCAAGCTTAACGCTTCCACTCACTGAAACAAACTGCATTCATTGAATCATTGATTCAATGAATCAATCCTCATTCATTGTCTCAATCAGATTGCAGACATTCACTCCATTAACCAAACTGCACGTCTTAATTCAATGAGTAGAGCTTCTCTCGTTCATTCAATGTTTCAAGCTTAATGATTTCATTCAATGAAACAAACTGCACTCTTGATTCATTGAACTAAACTTTCATGATTGATTCAGCGAATCAAACGTTATTTAATGTTTCAATGAAACAAACTTAACACGCTTGTTTATTGAATGAAACTGCACACGTTCATTCAATGCAATAGGCTGCACTTGTTTATTCAAATAGTAGAGCTACTCATTCTGTCTATGGGTCAAGCTTAATGCTTCCACTCACTGAAACAAACTGCATTCATTGAATCATTGATTCAATGAATCAATCCTCATTCATTGTTTCAACGGAACAAACGTAACTCACGTATTTAGTGAATCGTACTGCACTCATTCATTCAATGAAACAGACCGCACATGATAATTCAATGAGTAGAGGTTCTCTCATTCGTTCAAAGCCACAAGCTTAACGCATTGAGTCAATCAAACTGCACACATTTAGTCCATGATATAAACTGGACCTGTTCATTCAATGCCTCGTGCTTAACGCTTTACTTCAATGAAACAACCTGCATTCATTCATTCATTGATTCATATTTCAATCATTGATTCAAAGAAACAAACGTAATTCATTGATTTAATTGTATAAACTTCACTCATTTGTGGATTTAACTGCATTCATGCAATTAATGATTCAAACTGCAAACATTCATTCAATGAGTAACACTGCAAGTCCTATTTCAATGAAACTAGCTTTTGCCATTCATTCAATGAAAGAAACTGCACGCATTCATTCAATGATACAAACCGCATGTATTCACGAAATGAAACAGACTGCACGTGTAAATTCAATCAGTAAAGCTTTTCTTGTTTATTCAATGTCTCGAGCTTACCACTTTCATTCAATGAAACCAACGACATTTGAAACAAACTGCAATCATTGAGTTAATGAATCAAACAGTATTAATGGATTCAATCAAACAAACTTAACACATTTACTTCGTGAATCAAACTGCACCCATTCAGTGAAATGCACTGTATGTCTTTATTAAAAGAATAGAGCTCCGGCCATTCATTTAAAGCCACGAGCAAAACAAACTTAACACGCTTGTTTATTGAATGAAACTGCACACGTTCATTCAATGCAATAGGCTGCACTTGTTTATTCAAATAGTAGAGCTACTCATTCTGTCTATGGGTCAAGCTTAACACTTCCACTCACTGAAACAAACTGCATTCAATCCTCCTTCATTGTTTCAATGGAACAAACGTAACTCACTTATTTAGTGAATCGTACTGCACTCATTCATTCAAAGAAACAGACTGCACATGATAATTCAATGAGTAGAGGTTCTCTCATTCGTTCAAAGCCACAAGCTTAACGCATTGAGTCAATCAAACTGCACACATTTAGTCCATGATATAAACTGGACCTGTTCATCCAATGCCTCGTGCTTAACGCTTTACTTCAATGAAACAACCTGCATTCATTCATTCATTGATTCATATTTCAATCATTGATTCAAAGAAACAAACGTAATTCATTGATTTAATTGTATAAACTTCACTCATTTGTGGATTTAACTGCATTCATGCAATTAATGATTCAAACTGCAAACATTCATTCAATGAGTAACACTGCAAGTCCTATTTCAATGAAACTAGCTTTTGCCATTCATTCAATGAAAGAAACTGCACGCATTCATTCAATGATACAAACCGCATGTATTCACGAAATGGAACAGACTGCACGTGTAAATTCAATCAGGAAAGCTTTTCTTGTTTATTCAATGTCTCGAGCTTACCACTTTCATTCAATGAAACCAACGACATTTGAAACAAACTGCAATCATTGAGTTAATGAATCAAACAGTATTAATGGATTCAATCAAACAAACTTAACACATTTACTTCGTGAATCAAACTGCACACATTCAGTGAAATGCACTGTATGTCTTTATTAAAAGAATAGAGCTCCGGCCATTCATTTAAAGCCACGAGCAAAACAGACTTAACACGCTTGTTTATTGAATGAAACTGCACACGTTCATTCAATGCAATAGGCTGCACTTGTTTATTCAATGAGTAGAGCTACTCATTCTGTCTATGGGTCAAGCTTAACGCTTCCACTCACTGAAACAAACTGCATTCATTGAATCATTGATTCAATGAATCAATCCTCATTCATTGTCTCAATCAGATTGCAGACATTCACTCCATTAACCAAACTGCACGTCTTAATTCAATGAGTAGAGCTTCTCTCGTTCATTCAATGTTTCAAGCTTAATGATTTCATTCAATGAAACAAACTGCACTCTTGATTCATTGAACTAAACTTTCATGATTGATTCAGCGAATCAAACGTTATTTAATGTTTCAATGAAACAAACTTAACACGCTTGTTTATTGAATGAAACTGCACACGTTCATTCAATGCAATAGGCTGCACATGTTTATTCAAATAGTAGAGCTACTCATTCTGTCTATGGGTCAAGCTTAACGCTTCCACTCACTGAAACAAACTGCATTCATTGAATCATTGATTCAATGAATCAATCCTCATTCATTGTATCAATGGAACAAACGTAACTCACTTATTTAGTGAATCGTACTGCACTCATTCATTCAATGAAACAGACTCCACATGATAATTCAATGAGTAGAGGTTCTCTCATTCGTTCAAAGCCACAAGCTTAACGCATTGAGTCAATCAAACTGCACACATTTAGTCCATGATATAAACTGGATCTGTTCATTCAATGCCTCGTGCTTAACGCTTTATTTCAATGAAACAACCTGCATTCATTCATTCATTGATTCATATTTCAATCATTGATTCAAAGAAACAAACGTAATTCATTGATTTAATTGTATAAACTTCACTCATTTGTGGATTTAACTGCATTCATGCAATTAATGATTCAAACTGCAAACATTCATTCAATGAGTAACACTGCAAGTCCTATTTCAATGAAACTAGCTTTTGCCATTCATTCAATGAAAGAAACTGCACGCATTCATTCAATGATACAAACCGCATGTATTCACGAAATGAAACAGACTGCACGTGTAAATTCAATCAGTAAAGCTTTTCTTGTTTATTCAATGTCTCGAGCTTACCACTTTCATTCAATGAAACCAACGACATTTGAAACAAACTGCAATCATTGAGTTAATGAATCAAACAGTATTAATGGATTCAATCAAACAAATTTAACACATTTACTTCGTGAATCAAACTGCACCCATTCAGTGAAATGCACTGTATGTCTTTATTAAAAGAATAGAGCTCCGGCCATTCATTTAAAGCCACGAGCAAAACAGACTTAACACGCTTGTTTATTGAATGAAACTGCACACGTTCATTCAATGCAATAGGCTGCACTTGTTTATTCAAATAGTAGAGCTACACATTCTGTCTATGGGTCAAGCTTAACGCTTCCACTCACTGAAACAAACTGCATTCATTGAATCATTGATTCAATGAATCAATCCTCATTCATTGTCTCAATCAGATTGCAGACATTCACTCCATTAACCAAACTGCACGTCTTAATTCAATGAGTAGAGCTTCTCTCGTTCATTCAATGTTTCAAGCTTAATGATTTCATTCAATGAAACAAACTGCACTCTTGATTCATTGAACTAAACTTTAATGATTGATTCAGCGAATCAAACGTTATTTAATGTTTCAATGAAACAAACTTAACACGCTTGTTTATTGAATGAAACTGCACACGTTCATTCAATGCAATAGGCTGCACTTGTTTATTCAAATAGTAGAGCTACTCATTCTGTCTATGGGTCAAGCTTAACGCTTCCACTCACTGAAACAAACTGCATTCATTGAATCATTGATTCAATGAATCAATCCTCATTCATTGTATCAATGGAACAAACGTAACTCACTTATTTAGTGAATCGTACTGCACTCATTCATTCAATGAAACAGACTCCACATGATAATTCAATGAGTAGAGGTTCTCTCATTCGTTCAAAGCCACAAGCTTAACGCATTGAGTCAATCAAACTGCACACATTTAGTCCATGATATAAACTGGACCTGTTCATCCAATGCCTCGTGCTTAACGCTTTACTTCAATGAAACAACCTGCATTCATTCATTCATTGATTCATATTTCAATCATTAATTCAAAGAAACAAACGTAATTCATTGATTTAATTGTATAAACTTCACTCATTTGTGGATTTAACTGCATTCATGCAATTAATGATTCAAACTGCAAACATTCATTCAATGAGTAACACTGCAAGTCCTATTTCAATGAAACTAGCTTTTGCCATTCATTCAATGAAAGAAACTGCACGCATTCATTCAATGATACAAACCGCATGTATTCACGAAATGAAACAGACTGCACGTGTAAATTCAATCAGTAAAGCTTTTCTTGTTTATTCAATGTCTCGAGCTTACCACTTTCATTCAATGAAACCAATGAAACCAACGACATTTAAAACAAAATCCATTCAATTGCACAAGTTTCATGCATTGTCCCTAACATTGAGTTAATGAATCAAACAGTATTAATGGATTCAATCAAACAAACTTAACACATTTACATCCTGATTCAAACTGCACCCATTCAGTGAAAGGCACTGTATGTCTTTATTAAAAGAATAGAGCTCCGGCCATTCATTTAAAGCCACGAGAAAAACACATTCATTCAATGGAGCAAACTGCACTCATTTATTCAAAGATGCAGACCGCGTCTTAATTCAACGAGTAGAGCTTTTCTCATTCATTCAGTGGGTCAAGCTTAACGCTTTCATTCAATGAAACAAACTACAATAATTGATTCAATGAATCAATCCTTATTCTTTGTTTCAATGGAACAAACATATCTCCCTTATTTAGTGAACCAAACTGCATACGTTCATTCAATGAAAGAGGTTGCACTTGTCAAGTCATTGAGAAGAGCTACTCTCATTCATTCAATTGCACAAGTTTCATGCATTGTCCCTAACAAACTGCATACGTTCACTACATGAACCAAACTGCCCGTCTTGATTCAATGAGTAGAGCTTCTCTCATTCATTCAATGTGTCAAGCTCACCCTTTTCATTTAATGAAACAAACTGAATCATTGAATCAAACTCCAATCATTGATTCAACTTTTCAAACCTAATTTCTTGTTTCAATCGAACAAACCTAACTCACTTATTTAGTGAGTCCTACTACATTCAATGAACAGACTGCACGTCATATTTCAATGAGTAGAGGTACTCTCATTCGTTCAATGCTACAAGCTTAACGCATTGATTCCATCAAACAAATTGCAGATATTTATTTCATGAGCAAACTGCATTTCTCAATTGAATGAATACAGCTACTCCTTCATTCAATAGCACAAGTTTCACGCATTGTCTCTAACAAACTGCACACGTTCAGTTCATGAACCAACCTGCACGTTTTATTTCAATGAGTAGAGCTTTTCTCATTCATTCAAAGTGTCAAGCTCACCGATTTCATTTAATAAAACAAACTGCATTCATTCAATCATTGTATAAAATTCCACTCATTGATTCAGTGAATCAAACTTTATTCCTTGTTTCAATCTTAACTGACTTATTTAGTGAATCCTACTACACTCAATCAAACAGGCAGCACATGATAATTTAATGAGTAGAGGTACTCTCATTCGTTCAATGCCACAAGCTTAACACATTGTTGGATTGAATCAAATTGCACACTTTTAATTCTTGAAGCAAACTGCAGTTGTCAATTCAATGAATACAGTTACTCATTCAATCAATGTCACAAGCTTCACACATTGCCTCAATCAGATTGCAGACATTCACTCCATTAACCAAACTGCACGTCTTAATTCAATGAGTAGAGCTTCTCTCGTTCATTCAATGTTTCAAGCTTAATGATTTCATTTAATGAAACAAACTGCACTCTTGATTCATTGAACTAAACTTTCATGATTGATTCAGCGAATCAAACGTTATTTAATGTTTCAATGAAACAAACTTAACACGCTTGTTTATTGAATGAAACTGCACACGTTCATTCAATGCAATAGGCTGCACTTGTTTATTCAAATAGTAGAGCTACTCATTCTGTCTATGGGTCAAGCTTAATGCTTCCACTCACTGAAACAAACTGCATTCATTGAATCATTGATTCAATGAATCAATCCTCATTCATTGTTTCAATGGAACAAACGTAACTCACGTATTTAGTGAATCGTACTGCACTCATTCATTCAATGAAACAGACCGCACATGATAATTCAATGAGTAGAGGTTCTCTCATTCGTTCAAAGCCACAAGCTTAACGCATTCAGTCAATCAAACTGCACACATTTAGTCCATGATATAAACTGGACCTGTTCATTCAATGCCTCATGCTTAACGCTTTATTTCAATGAAACAACCTGCATTCATTCATTCATTGATTCATATTTCAATCATTGATTCAAAGAAACAAACGTAATTCATTGATTTAATTGTATAAACTTCACTCATTTGTGGATTTAACTGCATTCATGCAATTAATGATTCAAACTGCAAACATTCATTCAATGAGTAACACTGCAAGTCCTATTTCAATGAAACTAGCTTTTGCCATTCATTCAATGAAAGAAACTGCACGCATTCATTCAATGATACAAACCGCATGTACTCATGAAATGAAACAGACTGCACGTGTAAATTCAATCAGTAAAGCTTTTCTTGTTTATTCAATGTCTCGAGCTTACCACTTTCATTCAATGAAACCAACGACATTTGAAACAAACTGCAATCATTGAGTTAATGAATCAAACAGAATTAATGGATTCAATCAAACAAACTTAACACATTTACCTCGTGAATAAAACTGCACCCATTCAGTGAAATGCACTGTATGTCTTTATTAAAAGAATAGAGCTCCGGCCATTCATTTAAAGCCACGAGCAAAACAAACTTAACACGCTTGTTTATTGAATGAAACTGCACGCGTTCATTCAATGCAATAGGCTGCACTTGTTTATTCAAATAGTAGAGCTACTCATTCTGTCTATGGGTCAAGCTTAATGCTTCCACTCACTGAAACAAACTGCATTCATTGAATCATTGATTCAATGAATCAATCCTCATTCATTGTTTCAATGGAACAAACGTAACTCACTTATTTAGTGAATCGTACTGCACTCATTCATTCAATGAAACAGACTGCACATGATAATTCAATGAGTAGAGGTTCTCTCATTCGTTCAAAGCCACAAGCTTAACGCATTGAGTCAATCAAACTGCACACATTTAGTCCATGATATAAACTGGACCTGTTCATTCAATGCCTCGTGCTTAACGCTTTACTTCAATGAAACAACCTGCATTCATTCATTCATTGATTCATATTTCAATCATTGATTCAAAGAAACAAACGTAATTCATTGATTTAATTGTATAAACTTCACTCATTTGTGGATTTAACTGCATTCATGCAATTAATGATTCAAACTGCAAACATTCATTCAATGAGTAACACTGCAAGTCCTATTTCAATGAAACTAGCTTTTGCCATTCATTCAATGAAAGAAACTGCACGCATTCATTCAATGATACAAACCGCATGTATTCACGAAATGAAACAGACTGCACGTGTAAATTCAATCAGTAAAGCTTTTCTTGTTTATTCAATGTCTCGAGCTTACCACTTTCATTCAATGAAACCAACGACATTTGAAACAAACTGCAATCATTGAGTTAATGAATCAAACAGTATTAATGGATACAATCAAACAAACTTAACACATTTACTTCGTGAATCAAACTGCACCCATTCAGTGAAATGCACTGTATGTCTTTATTAAAAGAATAGAGCTCCGGCCATTCATTTAAAGCCACGAGCAAAACAAACTTAACACGCTTGTTTATTGAATGAAACTGCACACGTTCATTCAATGCAATACGCTGCACTTGTTTATTCAAATAGTAGAGCTACTCATTCTGTCTATGGGTCAAGCTTAACACTTCCACTCACTGAAACAAACTGCATTCAATCCTCCTTCATTGTTTCAATGGAACAAACGTAACTCACTTATTTAGTGACTCGGACTGCACTCATTCATTCAATGAAACAGACTGCACATGATAATTCAATGAGTAGAGGTTCTCTCATTCGTTCAAAGCCACAAGCTTAACGCATTGAGTCAATCAAACTGCATACATTTAGTCCATGATATCAACTGGACCTGTTCATTCAATGCCTCGTGCTTAACGCTTTACTTCAATGAAACAACCTGCATTCATTCATTGATTCATATTTCAATCATTGATTCAAAGAAACAAACGTAATTCATTGATTTAATTGTATAAACTTCACTCATTTGTGGATTTAACTGCATTCATGCAATTAATGATTCAAACTGCAAACATTCATTCAATGAGTAACACTGCAAGTCCTATTTCAATGAAACTAGCTTTTGCCATTCATTCAATGAAAGAAACTGCACGCATTCATTCAATGATACAAACCGCATGTATTCATTAAATGAAACAGACTGCACGTGTAAATTCAATCAGTAAAGCTTTTCTTGTTTATTCAATGTCTCGAGCTGACCACTTTCATTCAATGAAACCAATGAAACCAACGACATTTGAAACAAAATTCATTCAATTGCACAAGTTTCATGCATTGTCCCTAACATTGAGTTAATGAATCAAACAGTATTAATGGATTCAATCAAACAAACTTTACACATTTACTTCGTGAATCAAACTGCACCCATTCAGTGAAATGCACTGTATGTCTTTATTAAAAGAATAGAGCTCCGGCCATTCATTTAAAGCCACGAGAAAAACACATTCATTCAATGGAGCAAACTGCACTCATTTATTCAAAGATGCAGACAGCGTCTTAATTCAACGAGTAGAGCTTTTCTCATTCATTCAGTGGGTCAAGCTTAACGCTTTCATTCCATGAAACAAACTACAATAATTGATTCAATGAATCAATCCTTATTCTTTGTTTCAATGGAACAAACATATCTCCCTTATTTAGTGAACCAAACTGCATACGTTCATTCAATGAAAGAGGTTGCACTTGTCAAGTCTTTGAGAAGAGCTACTCTCATTCATTCAATTGCACAAGTTTCATGCATTGTCCCTAACAAACTGCACACGTTCACTACATGAACCAAACTGCCCGTCTTGATTCAATGAGTAGAGCTTCTCTCATTCATTCAATGTGTCAAGCTCACCCTTTTCATTTAATGAAACAAACTGAATCATTGAATCAAACTCCAATCATTGATTCAACGATTCAAACCTAATTTCTTGTTTCAATCGAACAAACCTAACTCACTTATTTAGTGACTCCTACTACATTCAATGAACAGACTGCACTTCACATTTCAATGAGTAGAGGTACTCTCATTCGTTCAATGCTACAAGCTTAACGCATTGATTCCATCAAACAAATTGCACATATTTATTTCATGAGCAAACTGCATTTCTCAATTGAATGAATACAGCTACTCCTTCATTCAATAGCACAGGTTTCACGCATTGTCTCTAACAAACTGCACACGTTCAGTTCATGAACCAACCTGCACGTTTTATTTCAATGAGTAGAGCTTTTCTCATTCATTCAAACAGTCAAGCTCACCGATTTCATTTAATAAAACAAACTGCATTCATTCAATCATTGTATAAAATTCCACTCATTGATTCAGTGAATCAAACTTTATTCCTTGTTTCAATCTTAACTGACTTATTTAGTGAATCCTACTACACTCAATCAAACAGGCAGCACATGATAATTTAATGAGTAGAGGTACTCTCATTCGTTCAATGCCACAAGCTTAACACATTGTTGGATTGAATCAAATTGCACACTTTTAATTCTTGAAGCAAACTGCAGTTGTCAATTCAATGAATACAGTTACTCATTCAATCAATGTCACAAGCTTCACACATTGCCTCAATCAGATTGCAGACATTCACTCCATTAACCAAACTGCACGTCTTAATTCAATGAGTAGAGCTTCTCTCGTTCATTCAATGTTTCAAGCTTAATGATTTCATTCAATGAAACAAACTGCACTCTTGATTCATTAAACTAAACTTTAATGATTGATTCAGCGAATCAAACGTTATTTAATGTTTCAATGAAACAAACTTAACACGCTTGTTTATTGAATGAAACTGCACACGTTCATTCAATGCAATAGGCTGCACTTGTTTATTCAATGAGTAGAGCTACTCATTCTGTCTAACGCTTCCATTCACTGAAACAAACTGCATTCATTGAATCATTGATTCAATGAATCAATCCTCATTCATTGTTTCAATGGAACAAACGTAACTCACTTATTTAGTGAATCGTAGTGCACTCATTCATTCAATGAAACAGACTCCACATGATAATTCAATGAGTAGAGGTTCTCTCATTCGTTCAAAGCCACAAGCTTATCGCATTGAGTCAATCAAACTGCACACATTTAGTCCATGATATAAACTGGACCTGTTCATTCAATGCCTCATGCTTACCGCTTTATTTCAATGAAACAACCTGCATTCATTCATTCATTGATTCATATTTCAATCATTGATTCAAAGAAACAAACGTAATTCATTGATTTAATTGTATAAACTTCACTCATTTGTGGATTTAACTGCATTCATGCAATTAATGATTCAAACTGCAAATATTCATTCAATGAGTAACACTGCAAGTCCTATTTCAATGAAACTAGCTTTTGCCATTCATTCAATGAAAGAAACTGCACGCATTCATTCAATGATACAAACCGCATGTATTCACGAAATGAAACAGACTGCACGTGTAAATTCAATCAGTAAAGCTTTTCTTGTTTATTCAATGTCTGGAGCTTACCACTTTCATTCAATGAAACCAACGACATTTGAAACAAACTGCAATCATTGAGTTAATGAATCAAACAGTATTAATGGATTCAATCAAACAAACTTAACACATTTACTTCGTGAATCAAACTGCACCCATTCAGTGAAATGCACTGTATGTCTTTATTAAAAGAATAGAGCTCCGGCCATTCATTTAAAGCCACGAGCAAAACAAACTTAATACGCTTGTTAATTGAATGAAACTGCACAAGTTCATTCAATGCAATAGGCTGCACTTGTTTATTCAATGAGTAGAGCTACTCATTCTGTCTATGGGTCAAGCTTAACGCTTCCACTCACTGAAACAAACTGCATTCATTGAATCATTGATTCAATGAATCAATCCTCATTCATTGTTTCAATGGAACAAACGTAACCCACTTATTTAGTGAATCGTACTGCACTCATTCATTCAATGAAACAGACTGCACATGATAATTCAATGAGTAGAGGTTCTCTCATTCGTTCAAAGCCACAAGCTTAACGCATTGAGTCAATCAAACTGCATACATTAATCCATGATATCAACTGGACCTGTTCATTCAATGCCTCGTGCTTTACGCTTTACTTCAATGAAACAACCTGCATTCATTCATTGATTCATATTTCAATCATTGATTCAAAGAAACAAACGTAATTCATTGATTTAATTGTATAAACTTCACTCATTTGTGGATTTAACTGCATTCATGCAATTAATGATTCAAACTGCAAACATTCATTCAATGAGTAACACTGCAAGTCCTATTTCAATGAAACTAGCTTTTGCCATTCATTCAATGAAAGAAACTGCACGCATTCATTCAATGATACAAACCGCATGTATTCATGAAATGAAACAGACTGCACGTGTAAATTCAATCAGTAAAGCTTTTCTTGTTTATTCTATGTCTCGAGCTTACCACTTTCATTCAATGAAACCAATGAAACCAACGACATTTGAAACAAAATTCATTCAATTGCACAAGTTTCATGCATTGTCCCTAACATTGAGTTAATGAATCAAACAGTATTAATGGATTCAATCAAACAAACTTAACACATTTACTTCGTGAATCAAACTGCACCCATTCAGTGAAATGCACTGTATGTCTTTATTAAAAGAATAGAGCTCCGGCCATTCATTTAAAGCCACGAGCAAAACACATTCATTCAATGGAGCAAACTGCACTCATTTATTCAAAGATGCAGACCGCGTCTTAATTCAACGAGTAGAGCTTGTCTCATTCATTCAGTGGGTCAAGCTTAACGCTTTCATTCAATGAAACATACTACAATAATTGATTCAATGAATCAATCCTTATTCTTTGTTTCAATGGAACAAACATATCTCCCTTATTTAGTGAACCAAACTGCATACGTTCATTCAATGAAAGAGGTTGCACTTGTCAAGACATTGAGAAGAGCTACTCTCATTCATTCAATTGCACAAGTTTCATGCATTGTCCCTAACAAACTGCACACGTTCACTACATGAACCAAACTGCCCGTCTTGATTCAATGAGTAGAGCTTCTCTCATTCATTCAATGTGTCAAGCTCACCCTTTTCATTTAATGAAACAAACTGAATCATTGAATCAAACTCCAATCATTGATTCAACGATTCAAACCTAATTTCTTGTTTCAATCGAACAAACCTAACTCACTTATTTAGTGACTCCTACTACATTCAATGAACAGACTGCACGTCATATTTCAATGAGTAGAGGTACTCTCATTCGTTCAATGCTACAAGCTTAACGCATTGATTCCATCAAACAAATTGCAGATATTTATTTCATGAGCAAACTGCATTTCTCAATTGAATGAATACAGCTACTCCTTCATTCAATAGCACAAGTTTCACGCATTGTCTCTAACAAACTGCACACGTTCAGTTCATGAACCAACCTGCACGTTTTATTTCAATGAGTAGAGCTTTTCTCATTCATTCAAAGTGTCAAGCTCACCGATTTCATTTAATAAAACAAACTGCATTCATTCAATCATTGTATAAAATTCCACTCATTGATTCAGTGAATCAAACTTTATTCCTTGTTTCAATCTTAACTGACTTATTTAGTGAATCCTACTACACTCAATCAAACAGGCAGCACATGATAATTTAATGAGTAGAGGTACTCTCATTCGTTCAATGCCACAAGCTTAACACATTGTTGGATTGAATCAAATTGCACACTTTTAATTCTTGAAGCAAACTGCAGTTGTCAATTCAATGAATACAGTTACTCATTCAATCAATGTCACAAGCTTCACACATTGTCTCAATCAGATTGCAGACATTCACTCCATTAACCAAACTGCACGTCTTAATTCAATGAATAGAGCTTCTCTCGTTCATTCAATGTTTCAAGCTTAATGATTTCATTTAATGAAACAAACTGCACTCTTGATTCATTGAACTAAACTTGAATGATTGATTCAGCGAATCAAACGTTATTTAATGTTTCAATGAAACAAACTTAACACGCTTGTTTATTGAATGAAACTGCACACGTTCATTCAATGCAATAGGCTGCACTTGTTTATTCAATGAGTAGAGCTACTCATTCTGTCTAACGCTTCCATTCACTGAAACAAACTGCATTCATTGAATCATTGATTCAATGAATCAATCCTCCTTCATTGTTTCAATGGAACAAACGTAACTCACTTATTTAGTGAATCGTACTGCACTCATTCATTCAATGAAACAGACTCCACATGATAATTCAATGAGTAGAGGTTCTCTCATTCGTTCAAAGCCACAAGCTTAACGCATTGAGTCCAGCAAACTGCGCACATTTAGTCCATGATATAAACTGGACCTGTTCATTCAATGCCTCATGCTTACCGCTTTATTTCAATGAAACAACCTGCATTCATTCATTCATTGATTCATATTTCAATCATTGATTCAAAGAAACAAACGTAATTCATTGATTTAATTGTATAAACTTCACTCATTTGTGGATTTAACTGCATTCATGCAATTAATGATTCAAACTGCAAACATTCATTCAATGAGTAACACTGCAAGTCCTATTTCAATGAAACTAGCTTTTGCCATTCATTCAATGAAAGAAACTGCACGCATTCATTCAATGATACAAACCGCATGTATTCATGAAATGAAACAGACTGCACGTGTAAATTCAATCAGTAAAGCTTTTCTTGTTTATTCAATGTCTCGAGCTTACCACTTTCATTCAATGAAACCAACGACATTTGAAACAAACTGCAATCATTGAGTTAATGAATCAAACAGTATTAATGGATTCAATCAAACAAACTTAACACATTTACTTCGTGAATCAAACTGCACCCATTCAGTGAAATTCACTGTATGTCTTTATTAAAAGAATAGAGCTCCGGCCATTCATTTAAAGCCACGAGCAAAACAAACTTAATACGCTTGCTAAATGAATGAAACTGCACACGTTCATTCAATGCAATAGGCTGCACTTGTTTATTCAAATAGTAGAGCTACTCATTCTGTCTATGGGTCAAGCTTAACGCTTCCACTCACTGAAACAAACTGCATTCATTGAATCATTGATTCAATGAATCAATCCTCATTCATTGTTTCAATGGAACAAACGTAACTCACTTATTTAGTGAATCGTACTGCACTCATTCATTCAATGAAACAGACTGCACATGATAATTCAATGAGTAGAGGTTCTCTCATTCGTTCAAAGCCACAAGCTTAACGCATTGAGTCAATCAAACTGCTTACATTTAGTCCATGATATCAACTGGACCTGTTCATTCAATGCCTCGTGCTTAACGCTTTACTTCAATGAAACAACCTGCATTCATTCATTGATTCATATTTCAATCATTGATTCAAAGAAACAAACGTAATTCATTGATTTAATTGTATAAACTTCACTCATTTGTGGATTTAACTGCATTCATGCAATTAATGATTCAAACTGCAAACATTCATTCAATGAGTAACACTGCAAGTCCTATTTCAATGAAACTAGCTTTTGCCATTCATTCAATGAAAGAAACTGCACGCATTCATTCAATGATACAAACCGCATGTATTCATGAAATGAAACAGACTGCACGTGTAAATTCAATCAGTAAAGCTTTTCTTGTTTATTCAATGTCTCGAGCTTACCACTTTCATTCAATGAAACCATTTGAAACAAAATTCATTCAATTGCACAAGTTTCATGCATTGTCCCTAACATTGAGTTAATGAATCAAACAGTATTAATGGATTCAATCAAACAAACTTAACACATTTACTTCGTGAATCAAACTGCACCCATTCAGTGAAATGCACTGTATGTCTTTATTAAAAGAATAGAGCTCCGGCCATTCATTTAAAGCCACGAGCAAAACACATTCATTCAATGGAGCAAACTGCACTCATTTATTCAAAGATGCAGACCGCGTCTTAATTCAACGAGGAGAGCTTTTCTCATTCATTCAGTGGGTCAAGCTTAACGCTTTCATTCAATGAAACAAACTACAATAATTGATTCAATGAATCAATCCTTATTCTTTGTTTCAATGGAACAAACATATCTCCCTTATTTAGTGAACCAAACTGCATACGTTCATTCAATGAAAGAGGTTGCACTTGTCAAGTCATTGAGAAGAGCTACTCTCATTCATTCAATTGCACAAGTTTCATGCATTGTCCCTAACAAACTGCACACGTTCACTACATGAACCAAACTGCCCGTCTTGATTCAATGAGTAGAGCTTCTCTCATTCATTCAATGTGTCAAGCTCACCCTTTTCATTTAATGAAACAAACTGAATCATTGAATCAAACTCCAATCATTGATTCAACGATTCAAACCTAATTTCTTGTTTCAATCGAACAAACCTAACTCACTTATTTAGTGACTCCTACTACATTCAATGAACAGACTGCACGTCATATTTCAATGAGTAGAGGTACTCTCATTCGTTCAATGCTACAAGCTTAACGCATTGATTCCATCAAACAAATTGCAGATATTTATTTCATGAGCAAACTGCATTTCTCAATTGAATGAATACAGCTACTCCTTCATTCAATAGCACAAGTTTCACGCATTGTCTCTAACAAACTGCACACGTTCAGTTCATGAACCAACCTGCACGTTTTATTTCAATGAGTAGAGCTTTTCTCATTCATTCAAAGTGTCAAGCTCACCGATTTCATTTAATAAAACAAACTGCATTCATTCAATCATTGTATAAAATTCCACTCATTGATTCAGTGAATCAAACTTTATTCCTTGTTTCAATCTTAACTGACTTATTTAGTGAATCCTACTACACTCAATCAAACAGGCAGCACATGATAATTTAATGAGTAGAGGTACTCTCATTCGTTCAATGCCACAAGCTTAACACATTGTTGGATTGAATCAAATTGCACACTTTTAATTCTTGAAGCAAACTGCAGTTGTCAATTCAATGAATACAGTTACTCATTCAATCAATGTCACAAGCTTCACACATTGTCTCAATCAGATTGCAGACATTCACTCCATTAACCAAACTGCACGTCTTAATTCAATGAATAGAGCTTCTCTCGTTCATTCAATGTTTCAAGCTTAATGATTTCATTTAATGAAACAAACTGCACTCTTGATTCATTGAACTAAACTTGAATGATTGATTCAGCGAATCAAACGTTATTTAATGTTTCAATGAAACAAACTTAACACGCTTGTTTATTGAATGAAACTGCACACGTTCATTCAATGCAATAGGCTGCACTTGTTTATTCAATGAGTAGAGCTACTCATTCTGTCTAACGCTTCCATTCACTGAAACAAACTGCATTCATTGAATCATTGATTCAATGAATCAATCCTCCTTCATTGTTTCAATGGAACAAACGTAACTCACTTATTTAGTGAATCGTACTGCACTCATTCATTCAATGAAACAGACTCCACATGATAATTCAATGAGTAGAGGTTCTCTCATTCGTTCAAAGCCACAAGCTTAACGCATTGAGTCCAGCAAACTGCGCACATTTAGTCCATGATATAAACTGGACCTGTTCATTCAATGCCTCATGCTTACCGCTTTATTTCAATGAAACAACCTGCATTCATTCATTCATTGATTCATATTTCAATCATTGATTCAAAGAAACAAACGTAATTCATTGATTTAATTGTATAAACTTCACTCATTTGTGGATTTAACTGCATTCATGCAATTAATGATTCAAACTGCAAACATTCATTCAATGAGTAACACTGCAAGTCCTATTTCAATGAAACTAGCTTTTGCCATTCATTCAATGAAAGAAACTGCACGCATTCATTCAATGATACAAACCGCATGTATTCATGAAATGAAACAGACTGCACGTGTAAATTCAATCAGTAAAGCTTTTCTTGTTTATTCAATGTCTCGAGCTTACCACTTTCATTCAATGAAACCAACGACATTTGAAACAAACTGCAATCATTGAGTTAATGAATCAAACAGTATTAATGGATTCAATCAAACAAACTTAACACATTTACTTCGTGAATCAAACTGCACCCATTCAGTGAAATTCACTGTATGTCTTTATTAAAAGAATAGAGCTCCGGCCATTCATTTAAAGCCACGAGCAAAACAAACTTAATACGCTTGCTAAATGAATGAAACTGCACACGTTCATTCAATGCAATAGGCTGCACTTGTTTATTCAAATAGTAGAGCTACTCATTCTGTCTATGGGTCAAGCTTAACGCTTCCACTCACTGAAACAAACTGCATTCATTGAATCATTGATTCAATGAATCAATCCTCATTCATTGTTTCAATGGAACAAACGTAACTCACTTATTTAGTGAATCGTACTGCACTCATTCATTCAATGAAACAGACTGCACATGATAATTCAATGAGTAGAGGTTCTCTCATTCGTTCAAAGCCACAAGCTTAACGCATTGAGTCAATCAAACTGCTTACATTTAGTCCATGATATCAACTGGACCTGTTCATTCAATGCCTCGTGCTTAACGCTTTACTTCAATGAAACAACCTGCATTCATTCATTGATTCATATTTCAATCATTGATTCAAAGAAACAAACGTAATTCATTGATTTAATTGTATAAACTTCACTCATTTGTGGATTTAACTGCATTCATGCAATTAATGATTCAAACTGCAAACATTCATTCAATGAGTAACACTGCAAGTCCTATTTCAATGAAACTAGCTTTTGCCATTCATTCAATGAAAGAAACTGCACGCATTCATTCAATGATACAAACCGCATGTATTCATGAAATGAAACAGACTGCACGTGTAAATTCAATCAGTAAAGCTTTTCTTGTTTATTCAATGTCTCGAGCTTACCACTTTCATTCAATGAAACCATTTGAAACAAAATTCATTCAATTGCACAAGTTTCATGCATTGTCCCTAACATTGAGTTAATGAATCAAACAGTATTAATGGATTCAATCAAACAAACTTAACACATTTACTTCGTGAATCAAACTGCACCCATTCAGTGAAATGCACTGTATGTCTTTATTAAAAGAATAGAGCTCCGGCCATTCATTTAAAGCCACGAGCAAAACACATTCATTCAATGGAGCAAACTGCACTCATTTATTCAAAGATGCAGACCGCGTCTTAATTCAACGAGGAGAGCTTTTCTCATTCATTCAGTGGGTCAAGCTTAACGCTTTCATTCAATGAAACAAACTACAATAATTGATTCAATGAATCAATCCTTATTCTTTGTTTCAATGGAACAAACATATCTCCCTTATTTAGTGAACCAAACTGCATACGTTCATTCAATGAAAGAGGTTGCACTTGTCAAGTCATTGAGAAGAGCTACTCTCATTCATTCAATTGCACAAGTTTCATGCATTGTCCCTAACAAACTGCACACGTTCACTACATGAACCAAACTGCCCGTCTTGATTCAATGAGTAGAGCTTCTCTCATTCATTCAATGTGTCAAGCTCACCCTTTTCATTTAATGAAACAAACTGAATCATTGAATCAAACTCCAATCATTGATTCAACGATTCAAACCTAATTTCTTGTTTCAATCGAACAAACCTAACTCACTTATTTAGTGACTCCTACTACATTCAATGAACAGACTGCACGTCATATTTCAATGAGTAGAGGTACTCTCATTCGTTCAATGCTACAAGCTTCACGCATTGATTCCATCAAACAAATTGCACATATTTATTTCATGAGCAAACTGCATTTCTCAATTGAATGAATACAGCTACTCCTTCATTCAATAGCACAAGTTTCACGCATTGTCTCTAACAAACTGCACACGTTCAGTTCATGAACCAACCTGCACGTTTTATTTCAATGAGTAGAGCTTTTCTCATTCATTCAAAGTGTCAAGCTCACCGATTTCATTTAATAAAACAAACTGCATTCATTCAATCATTGTATAAATTCCACTCATTGATTCAGTGAATCAAACTTTATTCCGTGTTTCAATCTTAACTGACTTATTTAGTGAATCCTACTACACTCAATCAAACAGGCAGCACATGATAATTTAATGAGTAGAGGTACTCTCATTCGTTCAATGCCACAAGCTTAACACATTGTTGGATTGAATCAAATTGCACACTTTTAATTCTTGAAGCAAACTGCAGTTGTCAATTCAATGAATACAGTTACTCATTCAATCAATGTCACAAGCTTCACACATTGTCTCAATCAGATTGCAGACATTCACTCCATTAACCAAACTGCACGTCCTAATTCAATGAGTAGAGCTTCTCTCGTTCATTCAATGTTTCAAGCTTAATAATTTCATTGAATGAAACAAACTGCACACTTGATTCATTGAACTAAACTTGAATGATTGATTCAGCGAATCAAACGTTATTTAATGTTTCAATGAAACAAAGTTAACACGCTTGTTTATTGAATGAAACTGCACACGTTCATTCAATGCAATAGGCTGCACTTGTTTATTCAATGTGCTACACATTCTGTCTAACGCTTCCATTCACTGAAACAAACTGCATTCATTGAATCATTGATTCAATGAATCAATCCTCATTCATTGTTTCAATGGAACAAACGTAACTCACTTATTTAGTGAATGGTACTGCACTCATTCATTCAATGAAACAGACTCCACATGATAATTCAATGAGTAGAGGTTCTCTCATTCGTTCAAAGCCACAATCTTAACGCATTGAGTCAATCAAACTGCACACATTTAGTCCATGATATAAACTGGACCTGTTCATTCAATGCCTCGTGCTTAACGCTTTACTTCAATGAAACAACCTGCATTCATTCATTCATTGATTCATATTTCAATCATTGATTCAAAGAAACAAACGTAATTCATTGATTTAATTGTATAAACTTCACTCATTTGTGGATTTAACTGCATTCACGCAATTAATGATTCAAACTGCAAACATTCAGTCAATGAGTAACACTGCAAGTCCTATTTCAATGAAACTAGCTTTTGCCATTCATTCAATGAAAGAAACTGCACGCATTCATTCAATGATACAAACCGCATGTATTCATGAAATGAAACAGACTGCACGTGTAAATTCAATCAATAAAGCTTTTCTTGTTTATTCAATGTCTCGAGCTTACCACTTTCATTCAATGAAACCAACGACATTTGAAACAAACTGCAATCATTGAGTTAATGAATCAAACAGTATTAATGGATTCAATCAAACAAACTTAACACATTTACTTCGTGAATCAAACTGCACCCATTCAGTGAAATGCACTGTATGTCTTTAATAAAAGAATAGAGCTCCGGCCATTCATTTAAAGCCACGAGCAAAACAAACACAACACGCTTGTTTATTGAATGAAACTGCACAAGTTCATTCAATGCAATAGGCTGCACTTGTTTATTCAAATAGTAGAGCTGCTCATTCTGTCTATGGGTCAAGCTTAACGTTTCCACTCACTGAAACAAACTGCATTCATTGAATCATTGATTCAATGAATCAATCCTCATTCATTGTTTCAATGGAACAAACGTAACTCACTTATTTAGTGAATCATACTGCACTCATTCATTCAATGAAACAGACTCCACATGATAATTCAATGAGTAGAGGTTCTCTCATTCGTTCAAAGCCACAAGCTTAACTCATTGAGTCAATCAAACAGCACACATTTAGTCCATGATATAAACTGGACCTGTTCATTCAATGCCTCGTGCTTAACGCTTTACTTCAATGAAACAACCTGCATTCATTCATTCATTGATTCATATTTCAATCATTGATTCAAAGAAACAAACGTAATTCATTGATTTAATTGTATAAACTTCACTCATTTGTGGATTTAACTGCATTCATGCAATTAATGATTCAAACTGCAAACATTCATTCAATGAGTAACACTGCAAGTCCTATTTCTATGAAACTAGCTTTTGCCATTCATTCAATGAAAGAAACTGCACGCATTCATTCAATGATACAAACCGCATGTATTCATGAAATGAAACAGACTGCACGTGTAAATTCAATCAGTAAAGCTTTTCTTGTTTATTCAATGTCTCGAGCTTACCACTTTCATTCAATGAAACCAACGACATTTGAAACAAACTGCAATCATTGAGTTAATGAATCAAACAGTTTTAATGGATTCAATCAAACAAACTTAACACATTTACTTCGTGAATCAAACTGCACCCATTCACTGAAATGCACTGTATGTCTTTAATAAAAGAATAGAGCTCCGGCCATTCATTTAAAGCCACGAGCAAAACAAACACAACACGCTTGTTTATTGAATGAAACTGCACAAGTTCATTCAATGCAATAGGCTGCACTTGTTTATTCAAATAGTAGAGCTACTCATTCTGTCTATGGGTCAAGCTTAACACTTCCACTCACTGAAACAAACTGCATTCATTGAATCATTGATTCAATGAATCAATCCTCATTCATTGTTTCAATGGAACAAACGTAACTCACTTATTTAGTGAATCGTACTGCACTCATTCATTCAATGAAACAGACTGCACATGATAATTCAATGAGTAGAGGTTCTCTCATTCGTTCAAAGCCACAAGCGTAACGCATTGAGTCAATCAAACTGCACACATTTAGTCCATGATATAAACTGGACCTGTTCATTCAATGCCTCGTGCTTAACGCTTTACTTCAATGAAACAACCTGCATTCATTCATTCATTGATTCATATTTCAATCATTGATTCAAAGAAACAAACGTAATTCATTGATTTAATTGTATAAACTTCACTCATTTGTGGATTTAACTGCTTTCATGCAATTAATGATTCAAACTGCAAACATTCATTCAATGAGTAACACTGCAAGTCCTATTTCAATGAAACTAGCTTTTGCCATTCATTCAATGAAAGAAACTGCACGCATTCATTCAATGATACAAACCGCATGTATTCACGAAATGAAACAGACTGCACGTGTAAATTCAATCAGTAAAGCTTTTCTTGTTTATTCAATGTCTCGAGCTTACCACTTTCATTCAATGAAACCAATGAAACCAACGACATTTGAAACAAAATTCATTCAATTGCACAAGTTTCATGCATTGTCCCTAACATTGAGTTAATGAATCAAACAGTGTTAATGGATTCAATCAAACAAACGTAACACATTCACTTCGTGATTCAAACTGCACCCATTCAGTGAAATGCACTGTATGTCTTTATTAAAAGAATAGAGCTCCGGCCATTCATTTAAAGCCACGAGAAAAACACATTCATTCAATGGAGCAAACTGCACTCATTTATTCAAAGATGCAGACCGAGTCTTAATTCAACGAGTAGAGCTTGTCTCATTCATTCAGTGGGTCAAGCTTAACGCTTTCATTCAATGAAACAAACTACAATAATTGATTCAATGAATCAATCCTTATTCTTTGTTTCAATGGAACAAACATATCTCCCTTATTTAGTGAACCAAACTGCATACGTTCATTCAATGAAAGAGGTTGCACTTGTCAAGTCATTGAGAAGAGCTACTCTCATTCATTCAATTGCACAAGTTTCATGCATTGTCCCTAACAAACTGCACACGTTCACTACATGAACCAAACTGCCCGTCTTGATTCAATGAGTAGAGCTTCTCTCATTCATTCAATGTGTCAAGCTCACCCTTTTCATTTATTGAAACAAACTGAATCATTGAATCAAACTCCAATCATTGATTCAACTTTTCAAACCTAATTTCTTGTTTCAATCGAACAAACCTAACTCACTTATTTAGTGACTCCTACTACATTCAATGAACAGACTGCACGTCATATTTCAATGAGTAGAGGTACTCTCATTCGTTCAATGCTACAAGCTTAACGCATTGATTCCATCAAACAAATTGCAGATATTTATTTCATGAGCAAACTGCATTTCTCAATTGAATGAATACAGCTACTCCTTCATTCAATAGCACAAGTTTCACGCATTGTCTCTAACAAACTGCACACGTTCAGTTCATGAACCAACCTGCACGTTTTATTTCAATGAGTAGAGCTTTTCTCATTCATTCAAAGTGTCAAGCTCACCGATTTCATTTAATAAAACAAACTGCATTCATTCAATCATTGTATAAAATTCCACTCATTGATTCAGTGAATCAAACTTTATTCCTTGTTTCAATCTTAACTGACTTATTTAGTGAATCCTACTACACTCAATCAAACAGGCAGCACATGATAATTTAATGAGTAGAGGTACTCTCATTCGTTCAATGCCACAAGCTTAACACATTGTTGGATTGAATCAAATTGCACACTTTTAATTCTTGAAGCAAACTGCAGTTGTCAATTCAATGAATACAGTTACTCATTCAATCAATGTCACAAGCTTCACACATTGTCTCAATCAGATTGCAGACATTCACTCCATTAACCAAACTGCACGTCTTAATTCAATGAATAGAGCTTCTCTCGTTCATTCAATGTTTCAAGCTTAATGATTTCATTTAATGAAACAAACTGCACTCTTGATTCATTGAACTAAACTTGAATGATTGATTCAGCGAATCAAACGTTATTTAATGTTTCAATGAAACAAACTTAACACGCTTGTTTATTGAATGAAACTGCACACGTTCATTCAATGCAATAGGCTGCACTTGTTTATTCAATGAGTAGAGCTACTCATTCTGTCTAACGCTTCCATTCACTGAAACAAACTGCATTCATTGAATCATTGATTCAATGAATCAATCCTCCTTCATTGTTTCAATGGAACAAACGTAACTCACTTATTTAGTGAATCGTACTGCACTCATTCATTCAATGAAACAGACTCCACATGATAATTCAATGAGTAGAGGTTCTCTCATTCGTTCAAAGCCACAAGCTTAACGCATTGAGTCCAGCAAACTGCGCACATTTAGTCCATGATATAAACTGGACCTGTTCATTCAATGCCTCATGCTTACCGCTTTATTTCAATGAAACAACCTGCATTCATTCATTCATTGATTCATATTTCAATCATTGATTCAAAGAAACAAACGTAATTCATTGATTTAATTGTATAAACTTCACTCATTTGTGGATTTAACTGCATTCATGCAATTAATGATTCAAACTGCAAACATTCATTCAATGAGTAACACTGCAAGTCCTATTTCAATGAAACTAGCTTTTGCCATTCATTCAATGAAAGAAACTGCACGCATTCATTCAATGATACAAACCGCATGTATTCATGAAATGAAACAGACTGCACGTGTAAATTCAATCAGTAAAGCTTTTCTTGTTTATTCAATGTCTCGAGCTTACCACTTTCATTCAATGAAACCAACGACATTTGAAACAAACTGCAATCATTGAGTTAATGAATCAAACAGTATTAATGGATTCAATCAAACAAATTTAACACATTTACTTCGTGAATCAAACTGCACCCATTCAGTGAAATTCACTGTATGTCTTTATTAAAAGAATAGAGCTCCGGCCATTCATTTAAAGCCACGAGCAAAACAAACTTAATACGCTTGCTAAATGAATGAAACTGCACACGTTCATTCAATGCAATAGGCTGCACTTGTTTATTCAAATAGTAGAGCTACTCATTCTGTCTATGGGTCAAGCTTAACGCTTCCACTCACTGAAACAAACTGCATTCATTGAATCATTGATTCAATGAATCAATCCTCATTCATTGTTTCAATGGAACAAACGTAACTCACTTATTTAGTGAATCGTACTGCACTCATTCATTCAATGAAACAGACTGCACATGATAATTCAATGAGTAGAGGTTCTCTCATTCGTTCAAAGCCACAAGCTTAACGCATTGAGTCAATCAAACTGCTTACATTTAGTCCATGATATCAACTGGACCTGTTCATTCAATGCCTCGTGCTTAACGCTTTACTTCAATGAAACAACCTGCATTCATTCATTGATTCATATTTCAATCATTGATTCAAAGAAACAAACGTAATTCATTGATTTAATTGTATAAACTTCACTCATTTGTGGATTTAACTGCATTCATGCAATTAATGATTCAAACTGCAAACATTCATTCAATGAGTAACACTGCAAGTCCTATTTCAATGAAACTAGCTTTTGCCATTCATTCAATGAAAGAAACTGCACGCATTCATTCAATGATACAAACCGCATGTATTCATGAAATGAAACAGACTGCACGTGTAAATTCAATCAGTAAAGCTTTTCTTGTTTATTCAATGTCTCGAGCTTACCACTTTCATTCAATGAAACCATTTGAAACAAAATTCATTCAATTGCACAAGTTTCATGCATTGTCCCTAACATTGAGTTAATGAATCAAACAGTATTAATGGATTCAATCAAACAAACTTAACACATTTACTTCGTGAATCAAACTGCACCCATTCAGTGAAATGCACTGTATGTCTTTATTAAAAGAATAGAGCTCCGGCCATTCATTTAAAGCCACGAGCAAAACACATTCATTCAATGGAGCAAACTGCACTCATTTATTCAAAGATGCAGACCGCGTCTTAATTCAACGAGGAGAGCTTTTCTCATTCATTCAGTGGGTCAAGCTTAACGCTTTCATTCAATGAAACAAACTACAATAATTGATTCAATGAATCAATCCTTATTCTTTGTTTCAATGGAACAAACATATCTCCCTTATTTAGTGAACCAAACTGCATACGTTCATTCAATGAAAGAGGTTGCACTTGTCAAGTCATTGAGAAGAGCTACTCTCATTCATTCAATTGCACAAGTTTCATGCATTGTCCCTAACAAACTGCACACGTTCACTACATGAACCAAACTGCCCGTCTTGATTCAATGAGTAGAGCTTCTCTCATTCATTCAATGTGTCAAGCTCACCCTTTTCATTTAATGAAACAAACTGAATCATTGAATCAAACTCCAATCATTGATTCAACGATTCAAACCTAATTTCTTGTTTCAATCGAACAAACCTAACTCACTTATTTAGTGACTCCTACTACATTCAATGAACAGACTGCACGTCATATTTCAATGAGTAGAGGTACTCTCATTCGTTCAATGCTACAAGCTTCACGCATTGATTCCATCAAACAAATTGCACATATTTATTTCATGAGCAAACTGCATTTCTCAATTGAATGAATACAGCTACTCCTTCATTCAATAGCACAAGTTTCACGCATTGTCTCTAACAAACTGCACACGTTCAGTTCATGAACCAACCTGCACGTTTTATTTCAATGAGTAGAGCTTTTCTCATTCATTCAAAGTGTCAAGCTCACCGATTTCATTTAATAAAACAAACTGCATTCATTCAATCATTGTATAAATTCCACTCATTGATTCAGTGAATCAAACTTTATTCCGTGTTTCAATCTTAACTGACTTATTTAGTGAATCCTACTACACTCAATCAAACAGGCAGCACATGATAATTTAATGAGTAGAGGTACTCTCATTCGTTCAATGCCACAAGCTTAACACATTGTTGGATTGAATCAAATTGCACACTTTTAATTCTTGAAGCAAACTGCAGTTGTCAATTCAATGAATACAGTTACTCATTCAATCAATGTCACAAGCTTCACACATTGTCTCAATCAGATTGCAGACATTCACTCCATTAACCAAACTGCACGTCCTAATTCAATGAGTAGAGCTTCTCTCGTTCATTCAATGTTTCAAGCTTAATAATTTCATTGAATGAAACAAACTGCACACTTGATTCATTGAACTAAACTTGAATGATTGATTCAGCGAATCAAACGTTATTTAATGTTTCAATGAAACAAAGTTAACACGCTTGTTTATTGAATGAAACTGCACACGTTCATTCAATGCAATAGGCTGCACTTGTTTATTCAATGTGCTACACATTCTGTCTAACGCTTCCATTCACTGAAACAAACTGCATTCATTGAATCATTGATTCAATGAATCAATCCTCATTCATTGTTTCAATGGAACAAACGTAACTCACTTATTTAGTGAATGGTACTGCACTCATTCATTCAATGAAACAGACTCCACATGATAATTCAATGAGTAGAGGTTCTCTCATTCGTTCAAAGCCACAATCTTAACGCATTGAGTCAATCAAACTGCACACATTTAGTCCATGATATAAACTGGACCTGTTCATTCAATGCCTCGTGCTTAACGCTTTACTTCAATGAAACAACCTGCATTCATTCATTCATTGATTCATATTTCAATCATTGATTCAAAGAAACAAACGTAATTCATTGATTTAATTGTATAAACTTCACTCATTTGTGGATTTAACTGCATTCACGCAATTAATGATTCAAACTGCAAACATTCAGTCAATGAGTAACACTGCAAGTCCTATTTCAATGAAACTAGCTTTTGCCATTCATTCAATGAAAGAAACTGCACGCATTCATTCAATGATACAAACCGCATGTATTCATGAAATGAAACAGACTGCACGTGTAAATTCAATCAATAATGCTTTTCTTGTTTATTCAATGTCTCGAGCTTACCACTTTCATTCAATGAAACCAACGACATTTGAAACAAACTGCAATCATTGAGTTAATGAATCAAACAGTATTAATGGATTCAATCAAACAAACTTAACACATTTACTTCGTGAATCAAACTGCACCCATTCAGTGAAATGCACTGTATGTCTTTAATAAAAGAATAGAGCTCCGGCCATTCATTTAAAGCCACGAGCAAAACAAACACAACACGCTTGTTTATTGAATGAAACTGCACAAGTTCATTCAATGCAATAGGCTGCACTTGTTTATTCAAATAGTAGAGCTGCTCATTCTGTCTATGGGTCAAGCTTAACGTTTCCACTCACTGAAACAAACTGCATTCATTGAATCATTGATTCAATGAATCAATCCTCATTCATTGTTTCAATGGAACAAACGTAACTCACTTATTTAGTGAATCGTACTGCACTCATTCATTCAATGAAACAGACTCCACATGATAATTCAATGAGTAGAGGTTCTCTCATTCGTTCAAAGCCACAAGCTTAACTCATTGAGTCAATCAAACAGCACACATTTAGTCCATGATATAAACTGGACCTGTTCATTCAATGCCTCGTGCTTAACGCTTTACTTCAATGAAACAACCTGCATTCATTCATTCATTGATTCATATTTCAATCATTGATTCAAAGAAACAAACGTAATTCATTGATTTAATTGTATAAACTTCACTCATTTGTGGATTTAACTGCATTCATGCAATTAATGATTCAAACTGCAAACATTCATTCAATGAGTAACACTGCAAGTCCTATTTCTATGAAACTAGCTTTTGCCATTCATTCAATGAAAGAAACTGCACGCATTCATTCAATGATACAAACCGCATGTATTCATGAAATGAAACAGACTGCACGTGTAAATTCAATCAGTAAAGCTTTTCTTGTTTATTCAATGTCTCGAGCTTACCACTTTCATTCAATGAAACCAACGACATTTGAAACAAACTGCAATCATTGAGTTAATGAATCAAACAGTTTTAATGGATTCAATCAAACAAACTTAACACATTTACTTCGTGAATCAAACTGCACCCATTCACTGAAATGCACTGTATGTCTTTAATAAAAGAATAGAGCTCCGGCCATTCATTTAAAGCCACGAGCAAAACAAACACAACACGCTTGTTTATTGAATGAAACTGCACAAGTTCATTCAATGCAATAGGCTGCACTTGTTTATTCAAATAGTAGAGCTACTCATTCTGTCTATGGGTCAAGCTTAACACTTCCACTCACTGAAACAAACTGCATTCATTGAATCATTGATTCAATGAATCAATCCTCATTCATTGTTTCAATGGAACAAACGTAACTCACTTATTTAGTGAATCGTACTGCACTCATTCATTCAATGAAACAGACTGCACATGATAATTCAATGAGTAGAGGTTCTCTCATTCGTTCAAAGCCACAAGCGTAACGCATTGAGTCAATCAAACTGCACACATTTAGTCCATGATATAAACTGGACCTGTTCATTCAATGCCTCGTGCTTAACGCTTTACTTCAATGAAACAACCTGCATTCATTCATTCATTGATTCATATTTCAATCATTGATTCAAAGAAACAAACGTAATTCATTGATTTAATTGTATAAACTTCACTCATTTGTGGATTTAACTGCTTTCATGCAATTAATGATTCAAACTGCAAACATTCATTCAATGAGTAACACTGCAAGTCCTATTTCAATGAAACTAGCTTTTGCCATTCATTCAATGAAAGAAACTGCACGCATTCATTCAATGATACAAACCGCATGTATTCACGAAATGAAACAGACTGCACGTGTAAATTCAATCAGTAAAGCTTTTCTTGTTTATTCAATGTCTCGAGCTTACCACTTTCATTCAATGAAACCAATGAAACCAACGACATTTGAAACAAAATTCATTCAATTGCACAAGTTTCATGCATTGTCCCTAACATTGAGTTAATGAATCAAACAGTGTTAATGGATTCAATCAAACAAACGTAACACATTCACTTCGTGATTCAAACTGCACCCATTCAGTGAAATGCACTGTATGTCTTTATTAAAAGAATAGAGCTCCGGCCATTCATTTAAAGCCACGAGAAAAACACATTCATTCAATGGAGCAAACTGCACTCATTTATTCAAAGATGCAGACCGAGTCTTAATTCAACGAGTAGAGCTTGTCTCATTCATTCAGTGGGTCAAGCTTAACGCTTTCATTCAATGAAACAAACTACAATAATTGATTCAATGAATCAATCCTTATTCTTTGTTTCAATGGAACAAACATATCTCCCTTATTTAGTGAACCAAACTGCATACGTTCATTCAATGAAAGAGGTTGCACTTGTCAAGTCATTGAGAAGAGCTACTCTCATTCATTCAATTGCACAAGTTTCATGCATTGTCCCTAACAAACTGCACACGTTCACTACATGAACCAAACTGCCCGTCTTGATTCAATGAGTAGAGCTTCTCTCATTCATTCAATGTGTCAAGCTCACCCTTTTCATTTATTGAAACAAACTGAATCATTGAATCAAACTCCAATCATTGATTCAACTTTTCAAACCTAATTTCTTGTTTCAATCGAACAAACCTAACTCACTTATTTAGTGACTCCTACTACATTCAATGAACAGACTGCACGTCATATTTCAATGAGTAGAGGTACTCTCATTCGTTCAATGCTACAAGCTTAATGCATTGATTCCATCAAACAAATTGCACATATTTATTTCATGAGCAAACTGCATTTCTCAATTGAATGAATACAGCTACTCCTTCATTCAATAGCACAAGATTCACGCATTGTCTCTAACAAACTGCACACGTTCAGTTCATGAACCAACCTGCACGTTTTATTTCAATGAGTAGAGCTTTTCTCATTCATTCCAAGTGTCAAGCTCACCGATTTCATTTAATAAAACAAACTGCATTCATTCAATCATTGTATAAAATTCCACTCATTGATTCAATGAATCAATCCTCATTCATTATTTCAATGGAACAAACGTAACTCACTTATTTAGTGAATCGTACTGCACTCATTCATTCAATGAAACAGACTCCACATGATAATTCAATGAGTAGAGGTTCTCTCATTCGTTCAAAGCCACAAGCTTAACGCATTGAGTCAATCAAACTGCACACATTTAGTCCATGATATGAACTGGACCTGTTCATTCAATGCTTAACGCTTTACTTCAATGAAACAACCTGCATTCATTCATTCATTGATTCATATTTCAATCATTGATTCAAAGAAACAAACGTAATTCATTGATTTAATTGGATAAACTTCACTCATTTGTGGATTTAACTGCATTCATGCAATTAATGATTCAAACTGCAAACATTCATTCAATGAGTAACACTGCAAGTCCTATTTCAATGAAACTAGCTTTTGCCATTCATTCAATGAAAGAAACTGCACGCATTCATTCAATGATACAAATCGCATGTATTCATGAAATGAAACAGACTGCACGTGTAAATTCAATCAGTAAAGCTTTTCTTGTTTATTCAATGTCTCGAGCTTACCACTTTCATTCAATGAAACCAACGACATTTGAAACAAACTGCAATCATTGAGTTAATGAATCAAACAGTATTAATGGATTCAATCAAACAAACTTAACACATTTACTTCGTGAATCAAACTGCACCCATTCAGTGAAATGCACTGTATGTCTTTATTAAAAGAATAGAGCTCCGGCCATTCATTTAAGGCCACGAGCAAAACTAACTTAACACGCTTGTTTATTGAATGAAACTGCACACGTTCATTCAATGCAATAGGCTGCACTTGTTTATTCAAATAGTAGAGCTACTCATTCTGTCTATGGGTCAAGCTTAACACTTCCGCTCACTGAAACAAACTGCATTCAATCCTCCTTCATTGTTTCAATGGAACAAACGTAACTCACTTATTTAGTGAATCGTACTGCACTCATTCATTCAATGAAACAGACTGCACATGATAATTCAATGAGTAGAGGTTCTCTCATTCGTTCAAAGCCACAAGCTTAACGCATTGAGTCAATCAAACTGCACACATTTAGTCCATGATATAAACTGGACCTGTTCATTCAATGCCTCGTGCTTAACGCTTTACTTCAATGAAACAACCTGCATTCATTCATTCATTGATTCATATTTCAATCATTGATTCAAAGAAACAAACGTAATTCATTGATTTAATTGTATAAACTTCACTCATTTGTGGATTTAACTGCATTCATGCAATTAATGATTCAAACTGCAAACATTCATTCAATGAGTAACACTGCAAGTCCTATTTCAATGAAACTAGCTTTTGCCATTCATTCAATGAAAGAAACTGCACGCATTCATTCAATGATACAAACCGCATGTATTCACGAAATGAAACAGACTGCACGTGTAAATTCAATCAGTAAAGCTTTTCTTGTTTATTCAATGTCTCGAGCTTACCACTTTCATTCAATGAAACCAATGAAACCAACGACATTTGAAACAAAATTCATTCAATTGCACAAGTTTCATGCATTGTCCCTAACATTGAGTTAATGAATCAAACAGTGTTAATGGATTCAATCAAACAAACTTAACACATTCACTTCGTGAATCAAACTGCACCCATTCAGTGAAATGCACTGTATGTCTTTATTAAAAGAATAGAGCTCCGGCCATTCATTTAAAGCCACGAGCAAAACACATTCATTCAATGGAGCAAACTGCACTCATTTATTCAAAGATGCAGACGTCTTAATTCAACGAGTAGAGCTTTTCTCATTCATTCAGTGGGTCAAGCTTATCGCTTTCATTCAATGAAACAAACTACAATAATTGATTCAATGAATCAATCCTTATTCTTTGTTTCAATGGAACAAACATATCTCCCTTATTTAGTGAACCAAACTGCATACGTTCATTCAATGAAAGAGGTTGCACTTGTCAAGTCATTGAGAAGAGCTACTCTCATTCATTCAATTGCACAAGTTTCATGCATTGTCCCTAACAAACTGCACACGTTCACTACATGAACCAAACTGCCCGTCTTGATTCAATGAGTAGAGCTTCTCTCATTCATTCAATGTGTCAAGCTCACCCTTTTCATTTAATGAAACAAACTGAAGCATTGAATCAAACTCCAATCATTGATTCAACTTTTCAAACCTAATTTCTTGTTTCAATCGAACAAACCTAACTCACTTATTTAGTGACTCCTACTACATTCAATGAACAGACTGCACGTCATATTTCAATGAGTAGAGGTACTCTCATTCGTTCAATGCTACAAGCTTAACGCATTGATTCCATCAAACAAATTGCACATATTTATTTCATGAGCAAACTGCATTTCTCAATTGAATTAATACAGCTACTCCTCCATTCAATAGCACAAGTTTCACGCATTGTCTCTAACAAACTGCACACGTTCAGTTCATGAACCAACCTGCACGTTTTATTTCAATGAGTAGAGCTTTTCTCATTCATTCAAAGTGTCAAGCTCACCGATTTTATTTAATAAAACAAACTGCATTCATTCAATCATTGTATAAAATTCCACTCATTGATTCAGTGAATCAAACTTTATTCCTTGTTTCAATCTTAACTGACTTATTTAGTGAATCCTACTACACTCAATCAAACAGGCAGCACATGATAATTTAATGAGTAGAGGTACTCTCATTCGTTCAATGCCACAAGCTTAACACATTGTTGGATTGAATCAAATTGCACACTTTTAATTCTTGAAGCAAACTGCAGTTGTCAATTCAATGAATACAGTTACTCATTCAATCAATGTCACAAGCTTCACACATTGTCTCAATCAGATTGCAGACATTCACTCCATTAACCAAACTGCACGTCTTAATTCAATGAGTAGAGCTTCTCTCGTTCATTCAATGTTTCAAGCTTAATGATTTCATTTAATGAAACAAACTGCACTCTTGATTCATTGAACTAAACTTGAATGATTGATTCAGCGAATCAAACGTTATTTAATGTTTCAATGAAACAAACTTAACACGCTTGTTTATTGAATGAAACTGCACACGTTCATTCAATGCAATAGGCTGCACTTGTTTATTCAAATTGTAGAGCTACTCATTCTGTCTACGGGTCAAGCTTAACGCTTCCACTCACTGAAACAAACTGCATTCATTGAATCATTGATTCAATGAATCAATCCTCATTCATTATTTCAATGGAACAAACGTAACTCACTTATTTAGTGAATCGTACTGCACTCATTCATTCAATGAAACAGACTCCACATGATAATTCAATGAGTAGAGGTTCTCTCATTCGTTCAAAGCCACAAGCTTAACGCATTGAGTCAATCAAACTGCACACATTTAGTCCATGATATGAACTGGACCTGTTCATTCAATGCTTAACGCTTTACTTCAATGAAACAACCTGCATTCATTCATTCATTGATTCATATTTCAATCATTGATTCAAAGAAACAAACGTAATTCATTGATTTAATTGTATAAACTTCACTCATTTGTGGATTTAACTGCATTCATGCAATTAATGATTCAAACTGCAAACATTCATTCAATGAGTAACACTGCAAGTCCTATTTCAATGAAACTAGCTTTTGCCATTCATTCAATGAAAGAAACTGCACGCATTCATTCAATGATACAAACCGCATGTATTCATGAAATGAAACAGACTGCACGTGTAAATTCAATCAGTAAAGCTTTTCTTGTTTATTCAATGTCTCGAGCTTACCACTTTCATTCAATGAAACCAACGACATTTGAAACAAACTGCAATCATTGAGTTAATGAATCAAACAGTATTAATGGATTCAATCAAACAAACTGAACACATTTACTTCGTGAATCGAACTGCACCCATTCAGTGAAATGCACTGTATGTCTTTATTAAAAGAATAGAGCTCCGGCCATTCATTTAAGGCCACGAGCAAAACTAACTTAACACGCTTGTTTATTGAATGAAACTGCACACGTTCATTCAATGCAATAGGCTGCACTTGTTTATTCAAATAGTAGAGCTACTCATTCTGTCTATGGGTCAAGCTTAACACTTTCACTCACTGAAACAAACTGCATTCAATCCTCCTTCATTGTTTCAATGGAACAAACGTAACTCACTTATTTAGTGAATCGTACTGCACTCATTCATTCAATGAAACAGACTGCACATGATAATTCAATGAGTAGAGGTTCTCTCATTCGTTCAAAGCCACAAGCTTAACGCATTGAGTCAATCAAACTGCACACATTTAGTCCATGATATAAACTGGACCTGTTCATTCAATGCCTCGTGCTTAACGCTTTACTTCAATGAAACAACCTGCATTCATTCATTCATTGATTCATATTTCAATCATTGATTCAAAGAAACAAACGTAATTCATTGATTTAATTGTATAAACTTCACTCATTTGTGGATTTAACTGCATTCATGCAATTAATGATTCAAACTGCAAACATTCATTCAATGAGTAACACTGCAAGTCCTATTTCAATGAAACTAGCTTTTGCCATTCATTCAATGAAAGAAACTGCACGCATTCATTCAATGATACAAACCGCATGTATTCACGAAATGAAACAGACTGCACGTGTAAATTCAATCAGTAAAGCTTTTCTTGTTTATTCTATGTCTCGAGCTTACCACTTTCATTCAATGAAACCAATGAAACCAACGACATTTGAAACAAAATTCATTCAATTGCACAAGTTTCATGCATTGTCCCTAACATTGAGTTAATGAATCAAACAGTGTTAATGGATTCAATCAAACAAACTTAACACATTCACTTCGTGATTCAAACTGCACCCATTCAGTGAAATGCACTGTATGTCTTTATTAAAAGAATAGAGCTCCGGCCATTCATTTAAAGCCACGAGCAAAACACATTCATTCAATGGAGCAAACTGCACTCATTTATTCAAAGATGCAGACCGCGTCTTAATTCAACGAGTAGAGCTTTTCTCATTCATTCAGTGGGTCAAGCTTATCGCTTTCATTCAATGAAACAAACTACAATAATTGATTCAATGAATCAATCCTTATTCTTTGTTTCAATGGAACAAACATATCTCCCTTATTTAGTGAACCAAACTGCATACGTTCATTCAATGAAAGAGGTTGCACTTGTCAAGTCATTGAGAAGAGCTACTCTCATTCATTCAATTGCACAAGTTTCATGCATTGTCCCTAACAAACTGCACACGTTCACTACATGAACCAAACTGCCCGTCTTGATTCAATGAGTAGAGCTTCTCTCATTCATTCAATGTGTCAAGCTCACCCTTTTCATTTAATGAAACAAACTGAATCATTGAATCAAACTCCAATCATTGATTCAACTTTTCAAACCTAATTTCTTGTTTCAATCGAACAAACCTAACTCACTTATTTAGTGACTCCTACTACATTCAATGAACAGACTGCACGTCATATTTCAATGAGTAGAGGTACTCTCATTCGTTCAATGCTACAAGCTTAACGCATTGATTCCATCAAACAAATTGCACATATTTATTTCATGAGCAAACTGCATTTCTCAATTGAATGAATACACCTACTCCTTCATTCAATAGCACAAGTTTCACGCATTGTCTCTAACAAACTGCACACGTTCAGTTCATGAACCAACCTGCACGTTTTATTTCAATGAGTAGAGCTTTTCTCATTCATTCAAAGTGTCAAGCTCACCGATTTCATTTAATAAAACAAACTGCATTCATTCAATCATTGTATAAAATTCCACTCATTGATTCAGTGAATCAAACTTTATTCCTTGTTTCAATCTTAACTGACTTATTTAGTGAATCCTACTACACTCAATCAAACAGGCAGCACATGATAATTTAATGAGTAGAGGTACTCTCATTCGTTCAATGACACAAGCTTAACACATTGTTGGATTGAATCAAATTGCACACTTTTAATTCTTGAAGCAAACTGCAGTTGTCAATTCAATGAATACAGTTACTCATTCAATCAATGTCACAAGCTTCACACATTGTTTCAATCAGATTGCAGACATTCACTCCATTAACCAAACTGCACGTCTTAATTCAATGAGTAGAGCTTCTCTCGTTCATTCAATGTTTCAAGCTTAATGATTTCATTTAATGAAACAAACTGCACTCTTGATTCATTGAACTAAACTTGAATGATTGATTCAGCGAATCAAACGTTATTTAATGTTTCAATGAAACAAACTTAACACGCTTGTTTATTGAATGAAACTGCACACGTTCATTCAATGCAATAGGCTGCACTTGTTTATTCAAATTGTAGAGCTACTCATTCTGTCTACGGGTCAAGCTTAACGCTTCCACTCACTGAAACAAACTGCATTCATTGAATCATTGATTCAATGAATCAATCCTCATTCATTGTTTCAATGGAACAAACGTAACTCACTTATTTGGTGAATCGTACTGCACTCATTCATTCAATGAAACAGACTGCACATGATAATTCAATGAGTAGAGGTTCTCTCATTCGTTCAAAGCCACAAGCTTAACGCATTGAGTCAATCAAACTGCACACATTTAGTCCATGATATAAACTGGACCTGTTCATTCAATGCCTCATGCTTAACGCTTTATTTCAATGAAACAACCTGCATTCATTCATTCATTGATTCATATTTCAATCATTGATTCAAAGAAACAAACGTAATTCATTGATTTAATTGTATAAACTTCACTCATTTGTGGATTTAACTGCATTCATGCAATTAATGATTCAAACTGCAAACATTCATTCAATGAGTAACACTGCAAGTCCTATTTCAATGAAACTAGCTTTTGCCATTCATTCAATGAAAGAAACTGCACGCATTCATTCAATGATACAAACCGCATGTATTCATGAAATGAAACAGACTGCACGTGTAAATTCAATCAGTAAAGCTTTTCATGTTTGTTCAATGTCTCGAGCTTACCACTTTCATTCAATGAAACCAACGACATTTGAAACAAACTGCAAACATTGAGTTAATGAATCAAACAGTATTAATGGATTCAATCAAACAAACTGAACACATTTACTTCGTGAATCGAACTGCACCCATTCAGTGAAATGCACTGTATGTCTTTATTAAAAGAATAGAGCTCCGGCCATTCATTTAAGGCCACGAGCAAAACTAACTTAACACGCTTGTTTATTGAATGAAACTGCACACGTTCATTCAATGCAATAGGCTGCACTTGTTTATTCAAATAGTAGAGCTACTCATTCTGTCTATGGGTCAAGCTTAACACTTCCACTCACTGAAACAAACTGCATTCAATCCTCCTTCATTGTTTCAATGGAACAAACGTAACTCACTTATTTAGTGAATCGTACTGCACTCATTCATTCAATGAAACAGACTGCACATGATAATTCAATGAGTAGAGGTTCTCTCATTCGTTCAAAGCCACAAGCTTAACGCATTGAGTCAATCAAACTGCACACATTTAGTCCATGATATAAACTGGACCTGTTCATTCAATGCCTCGTGCTTAACGCTTTACTTCAATGAAACAACCTGCATTCATTCATTCATTGATTCATATTTCAATCATTGATTCAAAGAAACAAACGTAATTCATTGATTTAATTGTATAAACTTCACTCATTTGTGGATTTAACTGCATTCATGCAATTAATGATTCAAACTGCAAACATTCATTCAATGAGTAACACTGCAAGTCCTATTTCAATGAAACTAGCTTTTGCCATTCATTCAATGAAAGAAACTGCACGCATTCATTCAATGATACAAACCGCATGTATTCACGAAATGAAACAGACTGCACGTGTAAATTCAATCAGTAAAGCTTTTCTTGTTTATTCAATGTCTCGAGCTTACCACTTTCATTCAATGAAACCAATGAAACCAACGACATTTGAAACAAAATTCATTCAATTGCACAAGTTTCATGCATTGTCCCTAACATTGAGTTAATGAATCAAACAGTGTTAATGGATTCAATCAAACAAACTTAACACATTCACTTCGTGATTCAAACTGCACCCATTCAGTGAAATGCACTGTATGTCTTTATTAAAAGAATAGAGCTCCGGCCATTCATTTAAAGCCACGAGCAAAACACATTCATTCAATGGAGCAAACTGCACTCATTTATTCAAAGATGCAGACCGCGTCTTAATTCAACGAGTAGAGCTTTTCTCATTCATTCAGTGGGTCAAGCTTATCGCTTTCATTCAATGAAACAAACTACAATAATTGATTCAATGAATCAATCCTTATTCTTTGTTTCAATGGAACAAACATATCTCCCTTATTTCGTGAACCAAACTGCATACGTTCATTCAATGAAAGAGGTTGCACTTGTCAAGTCATTGAGAAGAGCTACTCTCATTCATTCAATTGCACAAGTTTCATGCATTGTCCCTAACAAACTGCACACGTTCACTACATGAACCAAACTGCCCGTCTTGATTCAATGAGTAGAGCTTCTCTCATTCATTCAATGTGTCAAGCTCACCCTTTTCATTTAATGAAACAAACTGAATCATTGAATCAAACTCCAACCATTGATTCAACGATTCAAACCTAATTTCTTGTTTCAATCGAACAAACCTAACTCACTTATTTAGTGACTCCTACTACATTCAATGAACAGACTGCACGTCATATTTCAATGAGTAGAAGTACTCTCATTCGTTCAATGCTACAAGCTTAACACATTGATTCCATCAAACAAATTGCACATATTTATTTCATGAGCAAACTGCATTTCTCAATTGAATGAATACAGCTACTCCTTCATTCAATAGCACAAGTTTCACGCATTGTCTCTAACAAACTGCACACGTTCAGTTCATGAACCAACCTGCACGTTTTATTTCAATGAGTAGAGCTTTTCTCATTCATTCAAAGTGTCAAGCTCACCGATTTCATTTAATAAAACAAACTGCATTCATTCAATCATTGTATAAATTCCACTCATTGATTCAGTGAATCAAACTTTATTCCTTGTTTCAATCTTTACTGACTTATTTAGTGAATCCTACTACACTCAATCAAACAGGCAGCACATGATAATTTAATGAGTAGAGGTACTCTCATTCGTTCAATGCCACAAGCTTAACACATTGTTGGATTGAATCAAATTGCACACTTTTAATTCTTGAAGCAAACTGCAGTTGTCAATTCAATGAATACAGTTACTCATTCAATCAATGTCACAAGCTTCACACATTGTCTCAATCAGATTGCAGACATTCACTCCATTAACCAAACTGCACGTCTTAATTCAATGAGTAGAGCTTCTCTCGTTCATTCAATGTTTCAAGCTTAATGATTTCATTCAATGAAACAAACTGCACTCTTGATTCATTGAACTAAACTTTAATGATTGATTCAGCGAATCAAACGTTATTTAATGTTTCAATGAAACAAACTTAACACGCTTGTTTATTGAATGAAACTGCACACGTTCATTCAATGCAATAGGCTGCACTTGTTTATTCAAATAGTAGAGCTACTCATTCTGTCTACGGGTCAAGCTTAACGCTTCCACTCACTGAAACAAACTGCATTCATTGAATCATTGATTCAATGAATCAATCCTCATTCATTGTTTCAATGGAACAAACGTAACTCACTTATTTAGTGAATCGTACTGCACTCATTCATTCAATGAAACAGACTGCACATGATAATTCAATGAGTAGAGGTTCTCTCATTCGTTCAAAGCCACAAGCTTAACGCATTGAGTCAATCAAACTGCACACATTTAGTCCATGATATAAACTGGACCTGTTCATTCAATGCTTAACGCTTTACTTCAATGAAACAACCTGCATTCATTCATTCATTGATTCATATTTCAATCATTGATTCAAAGAAACAAACGTACTTCATTGATTTAATTGTATAAACTTCACTCATTTGTGGATTTAACTGCATTCATGCAATTAATGATTCAAACTGCAAACATTCATTCAATGAGTAACACTGCAAGTCCTATTTCAATGAAACTAGCTTTTGCCATTCATTCAATGAAAGAAACTGCACGCATTCATTCAATGATACAAACCGCATGTATTCATGAAATGAAACAGAATGCACGTGTAAATTCAATCAGTAAAGCTTTTCTTGTTTATTCAATGTCTCGAGCTTACCACTTTCATTCAATGAAACCAACGACATTTGAAACAAACTGCAATCATTGAGTTAATGAATCAAACAGTATTAATGGATTCAATCAAACAAACTTAACACATTTACTTCGTGAATCAAACTGCACCCATTCAGTGAAATGCACTGTATGTCTTTATTAAAAGAATAGAGCTCCGGCCATTCATTTAAGGCCACGAGCAAAACTAACTTAACACGCTTGTTTATTGAATGAAACTGCACACGTTCATTCAATGCAATAGGCTGCACTTGTTTATTCAAATAGTAGAGCTACTCATTCTGTCTATGGGTCAAGCTTAACACTTCCGCTCACTGAAACAAACTGCATTCAATCCTCCTTCATTGTTTCAATGGAACAAACGTAACTCACTTATTTAGTGAATCGTACTGCACTCATTCATTCAATGAAACAGACTGCACATGATAATTCAATGAGTAGAGGTTCTCTCATTCGTTCAAAGCCACAAGCTTAACGCATTGAGTCAATCAAACTGCACACATTTAGTCCATGATATAAACTGGACCTGTTCATTCAATGCCTCGTGCTTAACGCTTTACTTCAATGAAACAACCTGCATTCATTCATTCATTGATTCATATTTCAATCATTGATTCAAAGAAACAAACGTAATTCATTGATTTAATTGTATAAACTTCACTCATTTGTGGATTTAACTGCATTCATGCAATTAATGATTCAAACTGCAAACATTCATTCAATGAGTAACACTGCAAGTCCTATTTCAATGAAACTAGCTTTTGCCATTCATTCAATGAAAGAAACTGCACGCATTCATTCAATGATACAAACCGCATGTATTCACGAAATGAAACAGACTGCACGTGTAAATTCAATCAGTAAAGCTTTTCTTGTTTATTCAATGTCTCGAGCTTACCACTTTCATTCAATGAAACCAATGAAACCAACGACATTTGAAACAAAATTCATTCAATTGCACAAGTTTCATGCATTGTCCCTAACATTGAGTTAATGAATCAAACAGTATTAATGGATTCAATCAAACAAACTTAACACATTCACTTCGTGATTCAAACTGCACCCATTCAGTGAAATGCACTGTATGTCTTTATTAAAAGAATAGAGCTCCGGCCATTCATTTAAAGCCACGAGCAAAACACATTCATTCAATGGAGCAAACTGCACTCATTTATTCAAAGATGCAGACCGCGTCTTAATTCAACGAGTAGAGCTTTTCTCATTCATTCAGTGGGTCAAGCTTAACGCTTTCATTCAATGAAACAAACTACAATAATTGATTCAATGAATCAATCCTTATTCTTTGTTTCAATGGAACAAACATATCTCCCTTATTTCGTGAACCAAACTGCATACGTTCATTCAATGAAAGAGGTTGCACTTGTCAAGTCATTGAGAAGAGCTACTCTCATTCATTCAATTGCACAAGTTTCATGCATTGTCCCTAACAAACTGCACACGTTCACTACATGAACCAAACTGCCCGTCTTGATTCAATGAGTAGAGCTTCTCTCATTCATTCAATGTGTCAAGCTCACCCTTTTCATTTAATGAAACAAACTGAATCATTGAATCAAACTCCAATCATTGATTCAACTTTTCAAACCTAATTTCTTGTTTCAATCGAACAAACCTAACTCACTTATTTAGTGACTCCTACTACATTCAATGAACAGACTGCACGTCATATTTCAATGAGTAGAGGTACTCTCATTCGTTCAATGCTGCAAGCTTAACGCATTGATTCCATCAAACAAATTGCACATATTTATTTCATGAGCAAACTGCATTTCTCAATTGAATGAATACAGCTACTCCTTCATTCAATAGCACAAGTTTCACGCATTGTCTCTAACAAACTGCACACGTTCAGTTCATGAACCAACCTGCACGTTTTATTTCAATGAGTAGAGCTTTTCTCATTCAGTCAAAGTGTCAAGCTCACCGATTTCATTTAATAAAACAAACTGCATTCATTCAATCATTGTATAAAATTCCACTCATTGATTCAGTGAATCAAACTTTATTCCTTGTTTCAATCTTAACTGACTTATTTAGTGAATCCTACTACACTCAATCAAACAGGCAGCACATGATAATTTAATGAGTAGAGGTACTCTCATTCGTTCAATGCCACAAGCTTAACACATTGTTGGATTGAATCAAATTGCACACTTTTAATTCTTGAAGCAAACTGCAGTTGTCAATTCAATGAATACAGTTACTCATTCAATCAATGTCACAAGCTTCACACATTGTCTCAATCAGATTGCAGACATTCACTCCATTAACCAAACTGCACGTCTTAATTCAATGAGTAGAGCTTCTCTCGTTCATTCAATGTTTCAAGCTTAATGATTTCATTCAATGAAACAAACTGCACTCTTGATTCATTGAACTAAACTTTAATGATTGATTCAGCGAATCAAACGTTATTTAATGTTTCAATGAAACAAACTTAACACGCTTGTTTATTGAATGAAACTGCACACGTTCATTCAATGCAATAGGCTGCACTTGTTTATTCAAATAGTAGAGCTACTCATTCTGTCTACGGGTCAAGCTTAACGCTTCCACTCACTGAAACAAACTGCATTCATTGAATCATTGATTCAATGAATCAATTCTCATTCATTGTTTCAATGGAACAAACGTAACTCACTTATTTAGTGAATCGTACTGCACTCATTCATTCAATGAAACAGACTGCACATGATAATTCAATGAGTAGAGGTTCTCTCATTCGTTCAAAGCCACAAGCTTAACGCATTGAGTCAATCAAACTGCACACATTTAGTCCATGATATAAACTGGACCTGTTCATTCAATGCTTAACGCTTTACTTCAATGAAACAACCTGCATTCATTCATTCATTGATTCATATTTCAATCATTGATTCAAAGAAACAAACGTAATTCATTGATTTAATTGTATAAACTTCACTCATTTGTGGATTTAACTGCATTCATGCAATTAATGATTCAAACTGCAAACATTCATTCAATGAGTAACACTGCAAGTCCTATTTCAATGAAACTAGCTTTTGCCATTCATTCAATGAAAGAAACTGCACGCATTCATTCAATGATACAAACCGCATGTATTCATGAAATGAAACAGAATGCACGTGTAAATTCAATCAGTAAAGCTTTTCTTGTTTATTCAATGTCTCGAGCTTACCACTTTCATTCAATGAAACCAACGACATTTGAAACAAACTGCAATCATTGAGTTAATGAATCAAACAGTATTAATGGATTCAATCAAACAAACATAACACATTTACTTCGTGAATCAAACTGCACCCATTCAGTGAAATGCACTGTATGTCTTTATTAAAAGAATAGAGCTCCGGCCATTCATTTAAGGCCACGAGCAAAACTAACTTAACACGCTTGTTTATTGAATGAAACTGCACAAGTTCATTCAATGCAATAGGCTGCACTTGTTTATTCAAATAGTAGAGCTACTCATTCTGTCTATGGGTCAAGCTTAACACTTCCGCTCACTGAAACAAACTGCATTCAATCCTCCTTCATTGTTTCAATGGAACAAACGTAACTCACTTATTTAGTGAATCGTACTGCACTCATTCATTCAATGAAACAGACTGCACATGATAATTCAATGAGTAGAGGTTCTCTCATTCGTTCAAAGCCACAAGCTTAACGCATTGAGTCAATCAAACTGCACACATTTAGTCCATGATATAAACTGGACCTGTTCATTCAATGCTTAACGCTTTACTTCAATGAAACAACCTGCATTCATTCATTCATTGATTCATATTTCAATCATTGATTCAAAGAAACAAACGTAATTCATTGATTTAAATGTATAAACTTCACTCATTTGTGGATTTAACTGCATTCATGCAATTAATGATTCAAACTGCAAACATTCATTCAATGAGTAACACTGCAAGTCCTATTTCAATGAAACTAGCTTTTGCCATTCATTCAATGAAAGAAACTGCACGCATTCATTCAATGATACAAACCGCATGTATTCACGAAATGAAACAGACTGCACGTGTAAATTCAATCAGTAAAGCTTTTCTTGTTTATTCAATGTCTCGAGCTTACCACTTTCATTCAATGAAACCAATGAAACCGACGACATTTGAAACAAAATTCATTCAATTGCACAAGTTTCATGCATTGTCCCTAACATTGAGTTAATGAATCAAACAGTATTAATGGATTCAATCAAACAAACTTAACACATTCACTTCGTGATTCAAACTGCACCCATTCAGTGAAATGCACTGTATGTCTTTATTAAAAGAATAGAGCTCCGGCCATTCATTTAAAGCCACGAGCAAAACACATTCATTCAATGGAGCAAACTGCACTCATTTATTCAAAGATGCAGACCGCGTCTTAATTCAACGAGTAGAGCTTTTCTCATTCATTCAGTGGGTCAAGCTTAACGCTTTCATTCAATGAAACAAACTACAATAATTGATTCAATGAATCAATTCTTATTCTTTGTTTCAATGGAACAAACATATCTCCCTTATTTCGTGAACCAAACTGCATACGTTCATTCAATGAAAGAGGTTGCACTTGTCAAGTCATTGAGAAGAGCTACTCTCATTCATTCAATTGCACAAGTTTCATGCATTGTCCCTAACAAACTGCACACGTTCACTACATGAACCAAACTGCCCGTCTTGATTCAATGAGTAGAGCTTCTCTCATTCATTCAATGTGTCAAGCTCACCCTTTTCATTTAATGAAACAAACTGAATCATTGAATCAAACTCCAATCATTGATTCAACTTTTCAAACCTAATTTCTTGTTTCAATCGAACAAACCTAACTCACTTATTTAGTGACTCCTACTACATTCCATGAACAGACTGCACGTCATATTTCAATGAGTAGAGGTACTCTCATTCGTTCAATGCTACAAGCTTAACGCATTGATTCCATCAAACAAATTGCACATATTTATTTCATGAGCAAACTGCATTTCTCAATTGAATGAATACAGCTACTCCTTCATTCAATAGCACAAGTTTCACGCATTGTCTCTAACAAACTGCACACGTTCAGTTCATGAACCAACCTGCACGTTTTATTTCAATGAGTAGAGCTTTTCTCATTCAGTCAAAGTGTCAAGCTCACCGATTTCATTTAATAAAACAAACTGCATTCATTCAATCATTGTATAAAATTCCACTCATTGATTCAGTGAATCAAACTTTATTCCTTGTTTCAATCTTAACTGACTTATTTAGTGAATCCTACTACACTCAATCAAACAGGCAGCACATGATAATTTAATGAGTAGAGGTACTCTCATTCGTTCAATGCCACAAGCTTAACACATTGTTGGATTGAATCAAATTGCACACTTTTAATTCTTGAAGCAAACTGCAGTTGTCAATTCAATGAATACAGTTACTCATTCAATCAATGTCACAAGCTTCACACATTGTCTCAATCAGATTGCAGACATTCACTCCATTAACCACACTGCACGTCTTAATTCAATGAGTAGAGCTTCTCTCGTTCATTCAATGTTTCAAGCTTAATGATTTCATTTAATGAAACAAACTGCACTCTTGATTCATTGAACTAAACTTTAATGATTGATTCAGCGAATCAAACGTTATTTAATGTTTCAATGAAACAAACTTAACACGCTTGTTTATTGAATGAAACTGCACACGTTCATTCAATGCAATAGGCTGCACTTGTTTATTCAAATAGTAGAGCTACTCATTCTGTCTACGGGTCAAGCTTAACGCTTCCACTCACTGAAACAAACTGCATTCATTGAATCATTGATTCAATGAATCAATCCTCATTCATTGTTTCAATGGAACAAACGTAACTCACTTATTTAGTGAATCGTACTGCACTCATTCATTCAATGAAACAGACTCCACATGATAATTCAATGAGTAGAGGTTCTCTCATTCGTTCAAAGCCACAAGCTTAACGCATTGAGTCAATCAAACTGCACACATTTAGTCCATGATATAAACTGGACCTGTTCATTCAATGCCTCGTGCTTAACGCTTTACTTCAATGAAACAACCTGCATTCATTCATTCATTGATTCATATTTCAATCATTGATTCAAAGAAACAAACGTAATTCATTGATTTAATTGTATAAACTTCACTCATTTGTGGATTTAACTGCATTCATGCAATTAATGATTCAAACTGCAAACATTCATTCAATGAGTAACACTGCAAGTCCTATTTCAATGAAACTAGCTTTTGCCATTCATTCAATGAAAGAAACTGCACGCATTCATTCAATGATACAAACCGCATGTATTCACGAAATGAAACAGACTGCACGTGTAAATTCAATCAGTAAAGCTTTTCTTGTTTATTCAATGTCTCGAGCTTACCACTTTCATTCAATGAAACCAATGAAACCAACGACATTTGAAACAAAATTCATTCAATTGCACAAGTTTCATGCATTGTCCCTAACATTGAGTTAATGAATCAAACAGTATTAATGGATTCAATCAAACAAACTTAACACATTCACTTCGTGATTCAAACTGCACCCATTCAGTGAAATGCACTGTATGTCTTTATTAAAAGAATAGAGCTCCGGCCATTCATTTAAAGCCACGAGCAAAACACATTCATTCAATGGAGCAAACTGCACTCATTTATTCAAAGATGCAGACCGCGTCTTAATTCAACGAGTAGAGCTTTTCTAATTCATTCAGTGGGTCAAGCTTAACGCTTTCATTCAATGAAACAAACAACAATAATTGATTCAATGAATCAATCCTTATTCTTTGTTTCAATGGAACAAACATATCTCCCTTATTTCGTGAACCAAACTGCATACGTTCATTCAATGAAAGAGGTTGCACTTGTCAAGTCATTGAGAAGAGCTACTCTCATTCATTCAATTGCACAAGTTTCATGCATTGTCCCTAACAAACTGCACACGTTCACTACATGAACCAAACTGCCCGTCTTGATTCAATGAGTAGAGCTTCTCTCATTCATTCAATGTGTCAAGCTCACCCTTTTCATTTAATGAAACAAACTGAATCATTGAATCAAACTCCAATCATTGATTCAACTTTTCAAACCTAATTTCTTGTTTCAATCGAACAAACCTAACTCACTTATTTAGTGACTCCTACTACATTCAATGAACAGACTGCACGTCATATTTCAATGAGTAGAGATACTCTCATTCGTTCAATGCTACAAGCTTAACGCATTGATTCCATCAAACAAATTGCACATATTTATTTCATGAGCAAACTGCATTTCTCAATTGAATGAATACAGCTACTCCTTCATTCAATAGCACAAGTTTCACGCATTGTCTCTAACAAACTGCACACGTTCAGTTCATGAACCAACCTGCACGTTTTATTTCAATGAGTAGAGCTTTTCTCATTCATTCAAAGTGTCAAGCTCACCGATTTCATTTAATAAAACAAACTGCATTCATTCAATCATTGTATAAAATTCCACTCATTGATTCAGTGAATCAAACTTTATTCCTTGTTTCAATCTTAACTGACTTATTTAGTGAATCCTACTACACTCAATCAAACAGGCAGCACATGATAATTTAATGAGTAGAGGTACTCTCATTCGTTCAATGCCACAAGCTTAACACATTGTTGGATTGAATCAAATTGCACACTTTTAATTCTTGAAGCAAACTGCAGTTGTCAATTCAATGAATACAGTTACTCATTCAATCAATGTCACAAGCTTCACACATTGTCTCAATCAGATTGCAGACATTCACTCCATTAACCAAACTGCACGTCTTAATTCAATGAGTAGAGCTTCTCTCGTTCATTCAATGTTTCAAGCTTAATGATTTCATTTAATGAAACAAACTGCACTCTTGATTCATTGAACTAAACTTTAATGATTGATTCAGCGAATCAAACGTTATTTAATGTTTCAATGAAACAAACTTAACACGCTTGTTTATTGAATGAAACTGCACACGTTCATTCAATGCAATAGGCTGCACTTGTTTATTCAAATAGTAGAGCTACTCATTCTGTCTACGGGTCAAGCTTAACGCTTCCACTCACTGAAACAAACTGCATTCATTGAATCATTGATTCAATGAATCAATCCTCATCCATTGTTTCAATGGAACAAACGTAACTCACTTATTTAGTGAATCGTACTGCACTCATTCATTCAATGAAACAGACTGCACATGATAATTCAATGAGTAGACGTTCTCTCATTCGTTCAAAGCCACAAGCTTAACGCATTGAGTCAATCAAACTGCACACATTTAGTCCATGATATAAACTGGACCTGTTCATTCAATGCTTAACGCTTTACTTCAATGAAACAACCTGCATTCATTCATTTTTTGATTCATATTTCAATCATTGATTCAAAGAAACAAACGTAAGTCATTGATTTAATTGTATAAACTTCACTCATTTGTGGATTTAACTGCTTTTGCCATTCATTCAATGAAAGAAACTGCACGCAATCATTCAATGATACAAACCGCATGTATTCATGAAATGAAACAGACTGCACGTGTAAATTCAATCAGTAAAGCTTTTCTTGTTTATTCAATGTCTCGAGCTTACCACTTTCATTCAATGAAACCAACGACATTTGAAACAAACTGCAATCATTGAGTTAATGAATCAAACAGTATTAATGGATTCAATCAAACAAACTTAACACATTTACTTCGTGAATCAAACTGCACCCATTCAGTGAAATGCACTGTATGTCTTTATTAAAAGAATAGAGCTCGGGCCATTCATTTGAGGCCACGAGCAAAACAAACTTAACACGCTAGTTTCATAGAAATAGGACCTGCAGCGTTACTCATTGAATGAATGTTTGCAGTTTGAATCATTAATTGCATGAATGCAGTTAAATCCACAAATGAGTGAAGTTTATACAATTAAATCAATGAATTACGTTTGTTTCTTTGAATCAATGATTGAAATATGAATCAATGAATGAATGAATGCAGGTTGTTTCATTGAAGTAAAGCGTTAAGCACGAGGCATTGAATTGAACAGGTCCAGTTTATATCATGGACTAAATGTGTGCAGTTTGATTGACTCAATGCGTTAAGCTTGTGGCTTTGAACGAATGAGAGAACCTCTACTCATTGAATTATCATGTGGAGTCTGTTTCATTGAATGAATGAGTGCAGTACGATTCACTAAATAAGTGAGTTACGTTTGTTCCATTGAAACAATGAAAGAGGATTGATTCATTGAATCAATGATTCAATGAATGCAGTTTGTTTCAGTGAATGGAAGCGTTGGACAGAATGAGTAGCTCTACTCATTGAATAAACAAGTGCAGCCTATTGCATTGAATGAACGTGTGCAGTTTCATTCAATAAAAAGCGTGTTAAGTTTGTTTCATTGAAACATTAAATAACGTTTGATTGAATCAAGAGTGCAGTTTGTTTCATTGAATGAAATCATTCAGCTTGAAACATTGAATGAACGAGAGAAGCTCTCCTCATTGAATTAAGACGTGCAGTTAATGGAGTGAATGTCTGCAATCTGATTGAGACAATGTGTGAAGCTTGTGACATTGATTGAATGAGTAACTGTATTCATTGAATTGACAACTGCAGTTTGCTTCAAGAATTAAAAGTGTGCAGTTTGGTTCACTAAATAAGGGAGATATGTTTGTTCCATTGAAACAAAGAATAAGGATTGATTCATTGAATCAATTATTGTAGTTTGTGTCATTGAATGAAAGCGTTAAGCTTGACCCATTGAATGAATGAGAATAGCTCTACTCGTTGAATTAAGACGCGGTCTGCATCTTTGAATAAATGAGTGCAGTTTGCTCCATTCAATGAATGTGTTTTTCTCGTGGCTTTAAATGAATGACCGGAGCTCTATTCTTTTAATAAAGACATACAGTGCATTTCACTGAATGGGTGCAGTTTGATTCACGAAGTAAATGTGTTAAGTTTGTTTGATTGAATCCAATAATACTGTTTGATTCATTAACTCAATGTTAGGGACAATGCATGAAACTTGTGCAATTGAATGAATTTTGTTTCAAATGTCATTGGTTTCATTGGTTTCATTGAATGATAATTCAATGAGTAGAGGTTCTCTCATTCGTTCAAAGCCACAAGCTTAACGCATTGAGTCAATCAAACTGCACACATTTAGTCCATGATATAAACTGGACCTGTTCATTCAATGCTTCACGCTTTACTTCAATGAAACAACCTGCATTCATTCATTGATTCATATTTCAATCATTGATTCAAAGAAACAAACGTAATTCATTGATTTAATTTGTATAAACTTCACTCATTTGTGGATTTAACTGCATTCATGCAATTAATGATTCAAACTGCAAACATTCATTCAATGAGTAACACTGCAAGTCCTATTTCAATGAAACTAGCTTTTGCCATTCATTCAATGAAAGAAACTCCACGCATTCATTCAATGATACAAACCGCATGTATTCACGAAATGAAACAGACTGCACGTGTAAATTCAATCAGTAAAGCTTTTCTTGTTTATTCAATGTCTCGAGCTAACCACTTTCACTCAATGAAACCAATGAAACCAACGACATTTGAAACAAAATCCATTCAATTGCACAAGTTTCATGCATTGTCCCTAACATTGAGTTAATGAATCAAACAGTATTAATGGATTCAATCAAACAAACTTAACACATTCACTTCGTGATTCAAACTGCACCCATTCAGTGAAATGCACTGTATGTCTTTATTAAAAGAATAGAGCTCCGGCCATTCATTTAAAGCAACGAGCAAAACACATTCATTCAATGGAGCAAACTGCACTCATTTATTCAAAGATGCAGACCGCGTCTTAATTCAACGAGTAGAGCTTTTCTCATTCATTCAGTGGGTCAAGCTTAACGCTTTCATTCAATGAAACAAACTACAATAATTGATTCAATGATTCAATCCTTATTCTTTGTTTCAATGGAACAAACATATCTCCCTTATTTAGTGAACCAAACTGCATACGTTCATTCAATGAAAGATGTTGCACTTGTCAAGTCATTGAGAAGAGCTACTCTCATTCATTCAATTGCACAAGTTTCATGCATTGTCCCTAACAAACTGCATACGTTCACTACATGAACCAAACTGCCCGTCTTGATTCAATGAGTAGAGCTTCTCTCATTCATTCAATGTGTCAAGCTCACCCTTTTCATTTAATGAAACAAACTGAATCATTGAATCAAACTCCAATCATTGATTCAACGATTCAAACCTAATTTCTTGTTTCAATCGAACAAACCTAACTCACTTATTTAGTGACTCCTACTACATTCAATGAACAGACTGCACGTCATATTTCAATGAGTAGAGGTACTCTCATTCGTTCAATGCTACAAGCTTAACGCATTGATTCCATCAAACAAATTGCACATATTTATTTCATGAGCAAACTGCATTTCTCAATTGAATGAATACAGCTACTCCTTCATTCAATAGCACAAGTTTCACGCATTGTCTCTAACAAACTGCACACGTTCAGTTCATGAACCAACCTGCACGTTTTATTTCAATGAGTAGAGCTTTTCTCATTCATTCAAAGTGTCAAGCTCACCGATTTCATTTAATAAAACAAACTGCATTCATTCAATCATTGTATAAAATTCCACTCATTGATTCAGTGAATCAAACTTTATTCCGTGTTTCAATCTTAACTGACTTATTTAGTGAATCCTACTACACTCAATCAAACAGGCAGCACATGATAATTTAATGAGTAGAGGTACTCTCATTCGTTCAATGCCACAAGCTTAACACATTGTTGGATTGAATCAAATTGCACACTTTTAATTCTTGAAGCAAACTGCAGTTGTCAATTCAATGAATACAGTTACTCATTCAATCAATGTCACAAGCTTCACACATTGTCTCAATCAGATTGCAGACATTCACTCCATTAACCAAACTGCACGTCTTAATTCAATGAGTAGAGCTTCTCTCGTTCATTCAATGTTTCAAGCTTAATGATTTCATTTAATGAAACAAACTGCACTCTTGATTCATTGAACTAAACTTTAATGATTGATTCAGCGAATCAAACGTTATTTAATGTTTCAATGAAACAAACTTAACACGCATGTTTATTGAATGAAACTGCACACGTTCATTCAATGCAATAGGCTGCACTTGTTTATTCAATGAGTAGAGCTACTCATTCTGTCTACGGGTCAAGCTTAACGCTTCCACTCACTGAAACAAACTGCCTTCATTGAATCATTGATTCAATGAATCAATCCTCATTCATTGTTTCAATGGAACAAACGTAACTCACTTATTTAGTGAATCGTACTGCACTCATTCATTCAATGAAACAGACTGCACATGATAATTCAATGAGTAGAGGTTCTCTCATTCGTTCAAGGCACAAGCTTAACGCATTGAGTCAATCAAACTGCACACATTTAGTCCATCATATAAACTGGACCTGTTCATTCAATGCTTAACGCTTTACTTCAATGAAACAACCTGCATTCATTCATTCATTGATTCATATTTCAATCATTGATTCAAAGAAACAAACGTAATTCATTGATTTAATTGTATAAACTTCACTCATTTGTGGATTTAACTGCTTTTGCCATTCATTCAATGAAAGAAACTGCACGCATTCATTCAATGATACAAACCGCATGTATTCATGAAATGAAACAGACTGCACGTGTAAATACAATCAGTAAAGCTTTTCTTGTTTATTCAATGTATCGAGCTTACCACTTTCATTCAATGAAACCAATGAAACCAACGACATTTGAAACAAAATTCATTCAATTGCACAAGTTGTCCCTAACATTGAGTTAATGAATCAAACAGTATTAATGGATTCAATCAAACAAACTTAACACATTTACTTCGTGAATCAAACTGCACCCATTCAGTGAAATGCACTGTATGTCTTTATTAAAAGAATAGAGCTCCGGCCATTCATTTAAAGCCACGAGAAAAACACATTCATTCAATGGAGCAAACTGCACTCATTTATTCAAAGATGCAGACCGCGTCTTAATTCAACGAGTAGAGCTTTTCTCATTCATTCAGTGGGTCAAGCTTAACGCTTTCATTCAATGAAACAAACTACAATAATTGATTCAATGAATCAATCCTTATTCTTTGTTTCAATGGAACAAACATATCTCCCTTATTTAGTGAACCAAACTGCATACGTTCATTCAATGAAAGAGGTTGCACTTGTCAAGTCCTTGAGAAGAGCTACTCTCATTCATTCAATTGCACAAGTTTCATGCATTGTCCCTAACAAACTGCACACGTTCACTACATGAACCAAACTGCCCGTCTTGATTCAATGAGTAGAGCTTCTCTCATTCATTCAATGTGTCAAGCTCACCCTTTTCATTTAATGAAACAAACTGAATCATTGAATCAAACTCCAATCATTGATTCAACGATTCAAACCTAATTTCTTGTTTCAATCGAACAAACCTAACTCACTTATTTAGTGACTCCTACTACATTCAATGAACAGACTGCACGTCATATTTCAATGAGTAGAGGTACTCTCATTCGTTCAATGCTACAAGCTTAACGCATTGATTCCATCAAACAAATTGCACATATTTATTTCATGAGCAAACTGCATTTCTCAATTGAATGAATACAGCTACTCCTTCATTCAATAGCACAAGTTTCACGCATTGTCTCTAACAAACTGCACACGTTCAGTTCATGAACCAACCTGCACGTTTTATTTCAATGAGTAGAGCTTTTCTCATTCATTCAAAGTGTCAAGCTCACCGATTTCATTTAATAAAACAAACTGCATTCATTCAATCATTGTATAAAATTCCACTCATTGATTCAGTGAATCAAACTTTATTCCTTGTTTCAATCTTAACTGACTTATTTAGTGAATCCTACTACACTCAATCAAACAGGCAGCACATGATAATTTAATGAGTAGAGGTACTCTCATTCGTTCAATGCCACAAGCTTAACACATTGTTGGATTGAATCAAATTGCACACTTTTAATTCTTGAAGCAAACTGCAGTTGTCAATTCAATGAATACAGTTACTCATTCAATCAATGTCACAAGCTTCACACATTGTCTCAATCAGATTGCAGACATTCACTCCATTAACCAAACTGCACGTCTTAATTCAATGAGTACAGCTTCTCTCGTTCATTCAATGTTTCAAGCTTAATGATTTCATTCAATGAAACAAACTGCACTCTTGATTCATTGAACTAAACTTTAATGATTGATTCAGCGAATCAAACGTTATTTAATGTTTCAATGAAACAAACTTAACACGCATGTTTATTGAATGAAACTGCACACGTTCATTCAATGCAATAGGCTGCACTTGTTTATTCAATGAGTAGAGCTACTCATTCTGTCTACGGGTCAAGCTTAACGCTTCCACTCACTGAAACAAACTGCCTTCATTGAATCATTGATTCAATGAATCAATCCTCATTCATTGTTTCAATGGAACAAACGTAACTCACTTATTTAGTGAATCGTACTGCACTCATTCATTCAATGAAACAGACTGCACATGATAATTCAATGAGTAGAGGTTCTCTCATTCGTTCAAGGCACAAGCTTAACGCATTGAGTCAATCAAACTGCACACATTTAGTCCATCATATAAACTGGACCTGTTCATTCAATGCTTAACGCTTTACTTCAATGAAACAACCTGCATTCATTCATTCATTGATTCATATTTCAATCATTGATTCAAAGAAACAAACGTAATTCATTGATTTAATTGTATAAACTTCACTCATTTGTGGATTTAACTGCTTTTGCCATTCATTCAATGAAAGAAACTGCACGCATTCATTCAATGATACAAACCGCATGTATTCATGAAATGAAACAGACTGCACGTGTAAATACAATCAGTAAAGCTTTTCTTGTTTATTCAATGTATCGAGCTTACCACTTTCATTCAATGAAACCAATGAAACCAACGACATTTGAAACAAAATTCATTCAATTGCACAAGTTGTCCCTAACATTGAGTTAATGAATCAAACAGTATTAATGGATTCAATCAAACAAACTTAACACATTTACTTCGTGAATCAAACTGCACCCATTCAGTGAAATGCACTGTATGTCTTTATTAAAAGAATAGAGCTCCGGCCATTCATTTAAAGCCACGAGAAAAACACATTCATTCAATGGAGCAAACTGCACTCATTTATTCAAAGATGCAGACCGCGTCTTAATTCAACGAGTAGAGCTTTTCTCATTCATTCAGTGGGTCAAGCTTAACGCTTTCATTCAATGAAACAAACTACAATAATTGATTCAATGAATCAATCCTTATTCTTTGTTTCAATGGAACAAACATATCTCCCTTATTTAGTGAACCAAACTGCATACGTTCATTCAATGAAAGAGGTTGCACTTGTCAAGTCCTTGAGAAGAGCTACTCTCATTCATTCAATTGCACAAGTTTCATGCATTGTCCCTAACAAACTGCACACGTTCACTACATGAACCAAACTGCCCGTCTTGATTCAATGAGTAGAGCTTCTCTCATTCATTCAATGTGTCAAGCTCACCCTTTTCATTTAATGAAACAAACTGAATCATTGAATCAAACTCCAATCATTGATTCAACGATTCAAACCTAATTTCTTGTTTCAATCGAACAAACCTAACTCACTTATTTAGTGACTCCTACTACATTCAATGAACAGACTGCACGTCATATTTCAATGAGTAGAGGTACTCTCATTCGTTCAATGCTACAAGCTTAACGCATTGATTCCATCAAACAAATTGCACATATTTATTTCATGAGCAAACTGCATTTCTCAATTGAATGAATACAGCTACTCCTTCATTCAATAGCACAAGTTTCACGCATTGTCTCTAACAAACTGCACACGTTCAGTTCATGAACCAACCTGCACGTTTTATTTCAATGAGTAGAGCTTTTCTCATTCATTCAAAGTGTCAAGCTCACCGATTTCATTTAATAAAACAAACTGCATTCATTCAATCATTGTATAAAATTCCACTCATTGATTCAGTGAATCAAACTTTATTCCTTGTTTCAATCTTAACTGACTTATTTAGTGAATCCTACTACACTCAATCAAACAGGCAGCACATGATAATTTAATGAGTAGAGGTACTCTCATTCGTTCAATGCCACAAGCTTAACACATTGTTGGATTGAATCAAATTGCACACTTTTAATTCTTGAAGCAAACTGCAGTTGTCAATTCAATGAATACAGTTACTCATTCAATCAATGTCACAAGCTTCACACATTGTCTCAATCAGATTGCAGACATTCACTCCATTAACCAAACTGCACGTCTTAATTCAATGAGTACAGCTTCTCTCGTTCATTCAATGTTTCAAGCTTAATGATTTCATTCAATGAAACAAACTGCACTCTTGATTCATTGAACTAAACTTTAATGATTGATTCAGCGAATCAAACGTTATTTAATGTTTCAATGAAACAAACTTAACACGCATGTTTATTGAATGAAACTGCACACGTTCATTCAATGCAATAGGCTGCACTTGTTTATTCAATGAGTAGAGCTACTCATTCTGTCTACGGGTCAAGCTTAACGCTTCCACTCACTGAAACAAACTGCATTCATTGAATCATTGATTCAATGAATCAATCCTCCTTCATTGTTTCAATGGAACAAACGTAACTCACTTATTTAGTGAATCGTACTGCACTCATTCATTCAATGAAACAGACTCCACATGATAATTCAATGAGTAGAGGTTCTCTCATTCGTTCAAGGCACAAGCTTAACGCATTGAGTCAATCAAACTGCACACATTTAGTCCATCATATAAACTGGACCTGTTCATTCAATGCTTAACGCTTTACTTCAATGAAACAACCTGCATTCATTCATTCATTGATTCATATTTCAATCATTGATTCAAAGAAACAAACGTAATTCATTGATTTAATTGTATAAACTTCACTCATTTGTGGATTTAACTGCTTTTGCCATTCATTCAATGAAAGAAACTGCACGCATTCATTCAATGATACAAACCGCATGTATTCATGAAATGAAACAGACTGCACGTGTAAATACAATCAGTAAAGCTTTTCTTGTTTATTCAATGTATCGAGCTTACCACTTTCATTCAATGAAACCAATGAAACCAACGACATTTGAAACAAAATTCATTCAATCGCACAAGTTGTCCCTAACATTGAGTTAATGAATCAAACAGTATTAATGGATTCAATCAAACAAACTTAACACATTTACTTCGTGATTCAAACTGCACCCATTCAGTGAAATGCACTGTATGTCTTTATTAAAAGAATAGAGCTCCGGCCATTCATTTAAAGCCACGAGAAAAACACATTCATTCAATGGAGCAAACTGCACTCATTTATTCAAAGATGCAGACCGCGTCTTAATTCAACGAGTAGAGCTTTTCTCTTTCATTCAGTGGGTCAAGCGTAACGCTTTCATTCAATGAAACAAACTACAATAATTGATTCAATGAATCAATCCTTATTCTTTGTTTCAATGGAACAAACATATCTCCCTTATTTAGTGAACCAAACTGCATACGTTCATTCAATGAAAGAGGTTGCACTTGTCAAGTCATTGAGAAGAGCTACTCTCATTCATTCAATTGCACAAGTTTCATGCATTGTCCCTAACAAACTGCACACGTTCACTACATGAACCAAACTGCCCGTCTTGATTCAATGAGTAGAGCTTCTCTCATTCATTCAATGTGTCAAGCTCACCCTTTTCATTTAATGAAACAAACTGAATCATTGAATCAAACTCCAATCATTGATTCAACGATTCAAACCTAATTTCTTGTTTCAATCGAACAAACCTAACTCACTTATTTAGTGACTCCTACTACATTCAATGAACAGACTGCACGTCATATTTCAATGAGTAGAGGTACTCTCATTCGTTCAATGCTACAAGCTTAACACATTGATTCCATCAAACAAATTGCACATATTTATTTCATGAGCAAATTGCATTTCTCAATTGAATGAATACACCTACTCCTTCATTCAATAGCACAAGTTTCACGCATTGTCTCGAACAAACTGCACACGTTCAGTTCATGAACCAACCTGCACGTTTTATTTCAATGAGTGGAGCTTTTCTCATTCATTCAAAGTGTCAAGCTCACCGATTTCATTTAATAAAACAAACTGCATTCATTCAATCATTGTATAAATTCCACTCATTGATTCAGTGAATCAAACTTTATTCCTTGTTTCAATCTTAACTGACTTATTTAGTGAATCCTACTACACTCAATCAAACAGGCAGCACATGATAATTTAATGAGTAGAGGTACTCTCATTCGTTCAATGCCACAAGCTTAACACATTGTTGGATTGAATCAAATTGCACACTTTTAATTCTTGAAGCAAACTGCAGTTGTCAATTCAATGAATACAGTTACTCATTCAATCAATGTCACAAGCTTCACACATTGTCTCAATCAGATTGCAGACATTCACTCCATTAACCAAACTGCACGTCTGAATTCAATGAGTAGAGCTTCTCTCGTTCGTTCAATGTTTCAAGCTTAATGATTTCATTCAATGAAACAAACTGCACTCTTGATTCATTGAACTAAACTTTAATGATTGATTCAGCGAATCAAACGTTATTTAATGTTTCAATGAAACAAACTTAACACGCTTGTTTATTGAATGAAACTGCACACGTTCATTCAATGCAATAGGCTGCACTTGTTTATTCAATGAGTAGAGCTACTCATTCTGTCTAACGCTTCCATTCACTGAAACAAACTGCATTCATTGAATCAATCCTCATTCATTGTTTCAATGGAACAAACGTAACTCACTTATTTAGTGAATCGTACTGCACTCATTCATTCAATGAAACAGACTGCACATGATAATTCAATGAGTAGAGGTTCTCTCATTCGTTCAAAGCCACAAGCTTAACGCATTGAGTCAATCAAACTGCACACATTTAGTCCATGATATAAACTGGACCTGTTCATTCAATGCCTCGTGCTTAACGCTTTACTTCAATGAAACAACCTGCATTCATTCATTCATTGATTCATATTTCAATCATTGATTCAAAGAAACAAACGTAATGCATTGATTTAATTGTATAAACTTCACTCATTTGTGGATTTAACTGCATTCATGCAATTAATGATTCAAACTGCAAACATTCATTCAATGAGTAACACTGCAAGTCCTATTTCAATGAAACTAGCTTTTGCCATTCAATCAATGAAAGAAACTGCACGCATTCATTCAATGATACAAACCGCATGTATTCATGAAATGAAATAGACTGCAGGTGTAAATTCAATCAGTAAAGCTTTTCTTGTTTATTCAATGTCTCGAGCTTACCACTTTCATTCAATGAAACCAATGAAACCAACGACATTTGAAACAAAATTCATTCAATTGCACAAGTTTCATGCATTGTCCCTAACATTGAGTTAATGAATCAAACAGTATTAATGGATTCAATCAAACAAACGTAACACATTTACTTCGTGAATCAAACTGCACCCATTCAGTGAAATGCACTGTATGTCTTTATTAAAAGAATAGAGCTCCGGCCATTCATTTAAAGCCACGAGCAAAACACATTCATTCAATGGAGCAAACTGCACTCATTTATTCAAAGATGCAGACCGCGTCTTAATTCAACGAGTAGAGCTTTTCTCATTCATTCAGTGGGTCAAGCGTAACGCTTTCATTCAATGAAACAAACTACAATAATTGATTCAATGAATCAATACTTATTCTTTGTTTCAATGGAACAAACATATCTCCCTTATTTAGTGAACCAAACTGCATACGTTCATTCAATGAAAGAGGTTGCACTTGTCAAGTCATTGAGAAGAGCTACTCTCATTCATTCAATTGCACAAGTTTCATGCATTGTCCCTAACAAACTGCACACGTTCACTACATGAACCAAACTGCCCGTCTTGATTCAATGAGTAGAGCTTCTCTCATTCATTCAATGTGTCAAGCTCACCCTTTTCATTTAATGAAACAAACTGAATCATTGAATCAAACTCCAATCATTGATTCAACGATTCAAACCTAATTTCTTGTTTCAATCGAACAAACCTAACTCACTTATTTAGTGAGTCCTACTACATTCAATGAACAGACTGCACGTCATATTTCAATGAGTAGAGGTACTCTCATTCGTTCAATGCTACAAGCTTAACACATTGATTCCATCAAACAAATTGCACATATTTATTTCATGAGCAAAATGCATTTCTCAATTGAATGAATACACCTACTCCTTCATTCAATAGCACAAGTTTCACGCATTGTCTCTAACAAACTGCACACGTTCAGTTCATGAACCAACCTGCACGTTTTATTTCAATGAGTGGAGCTTTTCTCATTCATTCAAAGTGTCAAGCTCACAGATTTCATTTAATAAAACAAACTGCATTCATTCAATCATTGTATAAATTCCACTCATTGATTCAGTGAATCAAACTTTATTCCTTGTTTCAATCTTAACTGACTTATTTAGTGAATCCTACTACACTCAATCAAACAGGCAGCACATGATAATTTAATGAGTAGAGGTACTCTCATTCGTTCAATGCCACAAGCTAAACACATTGTTGGATTGAATCAAATTGCACACTTTTAATTCTTGAAGCAAACTGCAGTTGTCAATTCAATGAATACAGTTACTCATTCAATCAATGTCACAAGCTTCACACATTGTCTCAATCAGATTGCAGACATTCACTCCATTAACCAAACTGCACGTCTGAATTCAATGAGTAGAGCTTCTCTCGTTCATTCAATGTTTCAAGCTTAATGATTTCATTCAATGAAACAAACTGCACTCTTGATTCATTGAACTAAACTTTAATGATTGATTCAGCGAATCAAACGTTATTTAATGTTTCAATGAAACAAACTTAACACGCTTGTTTATTGAATGAAACTGCACACGTTCATTCAATGCAATAGGCTGCACTTGTTTATTCAATGAGTAGAGCTACTCATTCTGTCTAACGCTTCCATTCACTGAAACAAACTGCATTCATTGAATCAATCCTCATTCATTGTTTCAATGGAACAAACGTAACTCACTTATTTAGTGAATCGTACTGCACTCATTCATTCAATGAAACAGACTGCACATGATAATTCAATGAGTAGAGGTTCTCTCATTCGTTCAAAGCCACAAGCTTAACGCATTGAGTCAATCAAACTGCACACATTTAGTCCATGATATAAACTGGACCTGTTCATTCAATGCCTCGTGCTTAACGCTTTACTTCAATGAAACAACCTGCATTCATTCATTCATTGATTCATATTTCAATCATTGATTCAAAGAAACAAACGTAATGCATTGATTTAATTGTATAAACTTCACTCATTTGTGGATTTAACTGCATTCATGCAATTAATGATTCAAACTGCAAACATTCATTCAATGAGTAACACTGCAAGTCCTATTTCAATGAAACTAGCTTTTGCCATTCAATCAATGAAAGAAACTGCACGCATTCATTCAATGATACAAACCGCATGTATTCATGAAATGAAATAGACTGCAGGTGTAAATTCAATCAGTAAAGCTTTTCTTGTTTATTCAATGTCTCGAGCTTACCACTTTCATTCAATGAAACCAATGAAACCAACGACATTTGAAACAAAATTCATTCAATTGCACAAGTTTCATGCATTGTCCCTAACATTGAGTTAATGAATCAAACAGTATTAATGGATTCAATCAAACAAACGTAACACATTTACTTCGTGAATCAAACTGCACCCATTCAGTGAAATGCACTGTATGTCTTTATTAAAAGAATAGAGCTCCGGCCATTCATTTAAAGCCACGAGCAAAACACATTCATTCAATGGAGCAAACTGCACTCATTTATTCAAAGATGCAGACCGCGTCTTAATTCAACGAGTAGAGCTTTTCTCATTCATTCAGTGGGTCAAGCGTAACGCTTTCATTCAATGAAACAAACTACAATAATTGATTCAATGAATCAATACTTATTCTTTGTTTCAATGGAACAAACATATCTCCCTTATTTAGTGAACCAAACTGCATACGTTCATTCAATGAAAGAGGTTGCACTTGTCAAGTCATTGAGAAGAGCTACTCTCATTCATTCAATTGCACAAGTTTCATGCATTGTCCCTAACAAACTGCACACGTTCACTACATGAACCAAACTGCCCGTCTTGATTCAATGAGTAGAGCTTCTCTCATTCATTCAATGTGTCAAGCTCACCCTTTTCATTTAATGAAACAAACTGAATCATTGAATCAAACTCCAATCATTGATTCAACGATTCAAACCTAATTTCTTGTTTCAATCGAACAAACCTAACTCACTTATTTAGTGAGTCCTACTACATTCAATGAACAGACTGCACGTCATATTTCAATGAGTAGAGGTACTCTCATTCGTTCAATGCTACAAGCTTAACACATTGATTCCATCAAACAAATTGCACATATTTATTTCATGAGCAAAATGCATTTCTCAATTGAATGAATACACCTACTCCTTCATTCAATAGCACAAGTTTCACGCATTGTCTCTAACAAACTGCACACGTTCAGTTCATGAACCAACCTGCACGTTTTATTTCAATGAGTGGAGCTTTTCTCATTCATTCAAAGTGTCAAGCTCACAGATTTCATTTAATAAAACAAACTGCATTCATTCAATCATTGTATAAATTCCACTCATTGATTCAGTGAATCAAACTTTATTCCTTGTTTCAATCTTAACTGACTTATTTAGTGAATCCTACTACACTCAATCAAACAGGCAGCACATGATAATTTAATGAGTAGAGGTACTCTCATTCGTTCAATGCCACAAGCTAAACACATTGTTGGATTGAATCAAATTGCACACTTTTAATTCTTGAAGCAAACTGCAGTTGTCAATTCAATGAATACAGTTACTCATTCAATCAATGTCACAAGCTTCACACATTGTCTCAATCAGATTGCAGACATTCACTCCATTAACCAAACTGCACGTCTGAATTCAATGAGTAGAGCTTCTCTCGTTCATTCAATGTTTCAAGCTTAATGATTTCATTCAATGAAACAAACTGCACTCTTGATTCATTGAACTAAACTTTAATGATTGATTCAGCGAATCAAACGTTATTTAATGTTTCAATGAAACAAACTTAACACGCTTGTTTATTGAATGAAACTGCACACGTTCATTCAATGCAATAGGCTGCACTTGTTTATTCAATGAGTAGAGCTACTCATTCTGTCTAACGCTTCCATTCACTGAAACAAACTGCATTCATTGAATCATTGATTCAATGAATCAATCCTCATTCATTGTTTCAATGGAACAAACGTAACTCACTTATTTAGTTAATCGTACTGCACTCATTCATTCAATGAAACAGACTCCACATGATAATTCAATGAGTAGAGGTTCTCTCATTCGTTCAAAGCCACAAGCTTAACGCATTGAGTCAATCAAACTGCACACATTTAGTCCATGATATAAACTGGGCCTGTTCATTCAATGCCTCGTGCTTAACGCATTACTTCAATGAAACAACCTGCATTCATTCATTCATTGATTCATATTTCAATCATTGATTCAAAGAAACAAACGTAATTCATTGATTTAATTGTATAAACTTCACTCATTTGTGGATTTAACTGCATTCATGCAATTAATGATTCAAACTGCAAACATTCATTCAATGAGTAACACTGCAAGTCCTATTTCAATGAAACTAGCTTTTGCCATTCATTCAATGAAAGAAACTGCACGCATTCATTCAATGATACAAACCGCATGTATTCATGAAATGAAACACTGCAGGTGTAAATTCAATCAGTAAAGCTTTTCTTGTTTATTCAATGTCTCGAGCTTACCACTTTCATTCAATGAAACCAATGAAACCAACGACATTTGAAACAAAATTCATTCAATTGCACAAGTTTCATGCATTGTCCCTAACATTGAGTTAATGAATCAAACAGTATTAATGGATTCAATCAAACAAACGTAACACATTTACTTCGTGAATCAAACTGCACCCATTCAGTGAAATGCACTGTATGTCTTTATTAAAAGAATAGAGCTCCGGCCATTCATTTAAAGCCACGAGCAAAACACATTCATTCAATGGAGCAAACTGCACTCATTTATTCAAAGATGCAGACCGCGTCTTAATTCAACGAGTAGAGCTTTTCTCATTCATTCAGTGGGTCAAGCGTAACGCTTTCATTCAATGAAACAAACTACAATAATTGATTCAATGAATCAATACTTATTCTTTGTTTCAATGGAACAAACATATCTCCCTTATTTAGTGAACCAAACTGCATACGTTCATTCAATGAAAGAGGTTGCACTTGTCAAGTCATTGAGAAGAGCTACTCTCATTCATTCAATTGCACAAGTTTCATGCATTGTCCCTAACAAACTGCACACGTTCACTACATGAACCAAACTGCCCGTCTTGATTCAATGAGTAGAGCTTCTCTCATTCATTCAATGTGTCAAGCTCACCCTTTTCATTTAATGAAACAAACTGAATCATTGAATCAAACTCCAATCATTGATTCAACGATTCAAACCTAATTTCTTGTTTCAATCGAACAAACCTAACTCACTTATTTAGTGACTCCTACTACATTCAATGAACAGACTGCACGTCATATTTCAATGAGTAGAGGTACTCTCATTCGTTCAATGCTACAAGCTTAACACATTGATTCCATCAAACAAATTGCACATATTTATTTCATGAGCAAATTGCATTTCTCAATTGAATGAATACACCTACTCCTTCATTCAATAGCACAAGTTTCACGCATTGTCTCTAACAAACTGCACACGTTCAGTTCATGAACCAACCTGCACGTTTTATTTCAATGAGTGGAGCTTTTCTCATTCATTCAAAGTGTCAAGCTCACCGATTTCATTTAATAAAACAAACTGCATTCATTCAATCATTGTATAAAATTCCACTCATTGATTCAGTGAATCAAACTTTATTCCTTGTTTCAATCTTAACTGACTTATTTAGTGAATCCTACTACACTCAATCAAACAGGCAGCACATGATAATTTAATGAGTAGAGGTACTCTCATTCGTTCAATGCCACAAGCTTAACACATTGTTGGATTGAATCAAATTGCACACTTTTAATTCTTGATGCAAACTGCAGTTGTCAATTCAATGAATACAGTTACTCATTCAATCAATGTCACAAGCTTCACACATTGTCTCAATCAGATTGCAGACATTCACTCCATTAACCAAACTGCACGTCTGAATTCAATGAGTAGAGCTTCTCTCCTTCATTCAATGTTTCAAGCTTAATGATTTCATTCAATGAAACAAACTCCAATCTTGATTCATTGAACTAAACTTTAATGATTGATTCAGCGAATCAAACGTTATTTAATGTTTCAATGAAACAAACTTAACACGCTTGTTTATTGAATGAAACTGCACACGTTCATTCAATGCAATAGGCTGCACTTGTTTATTCAATGAGTAGAGCTACTCATTCTGTCTAACGCTTCCATTCACTGAAACAAACTGCATTCATTGAATCATTGATTCAATGAATCAATACTCATTCATTGTATCAATGGAACAAACGTAACTCACTTATTTAGTGAATCGTACTGCACTCATTCATTCAATGAAACAGACTCCACATGATAATTCAATGAGTAGAGGTTCTCTCATTCGTTCAAAGCCACAAGCTTAACGCATTGAGTCAATCAAACTGCACACATTTAGTCCATGATATAAACTGGACCTGTTCATTCAATGCCTCGTGCTTAACGCATTACTTCAATGAAACAACCTGCATTCATTCATTCATTGATTCATATTTCAATCATTGATTCAAAGAAACAAACGTAATTCATTGATTTAAGTGTATAAACTTCACTCATTGGTGGATTTAACTGCATTCATGCAATTAATGATTCAAACTGCAAACATTCATTCAATGAGTAACACTGCAAGTCCTATTTCAATGAAACTAGCTTTTGCCATTCATTCAATGAAAGAAACTGCACGCATTCATTCAATGATACAAACCGCATGTATTCATGAAATGAAACACTGCAGGTGTAAATTCAATCAGTAAAGCTTTTCTTGTTTATTCAATGTCTCGAGCTTACCACTTTCATTCAATGAAACCAACGACATTTGAAACAAACTGCAATCATTGAGTTAATGAATCAAACAGTATTAATGGATTCAATCAAACAAACTTAACACATTTACTTCGTGAATCAAACTGCACCCAATCAGTGAAATGCACTGTATGTCTTTATTAAAAGAATAGAGCTCCGGCCATTCATTTAAAGCCACGAGCAAAACAAACTTAACACGCTTGTTTATTGAATGAAACTGCACACGTTCATTCAATGCAATAGGCTGCACTTGTTTATTCAAATAGTAGAGCTACTCATTCTGTCTATGGGTCAAGCTTAACGCTTCCACTCACTGATACAAACTGCATTCATTGAATCATTGATTCAATGAATCAATCCTCATTCATTGTTTCAATGGAACAAACGTAACTCACTTATTTAGTGAATCGTACTGCACTTATTCATTCAATGAAACAGACTGCATATGATAATTCAATGAGTAGAGGTTCTCTCATTCGTTCAAAGCCACAAGCTTAACGCATTGAGTCAATCAAACTGCACACATTTAGTCCATGATATAAACTGGACCTGTTCATTCAATGCCTCGTGCTTAACGCTTTACTTCAATGAAACAACCTGCATTCATTCATTCATTGATTCATATTTCAATCATTGATTCAAAGAAACAAACGTAATTCATTGATTTAATTGTATAAACTTCACTCATTTGTGGATTTAACTGCATTCATGCAATTAATGATTCAAACTGCAAACATTCATTCAATGAGTAACACTGCAAGTCCTATTTCAATGAAACTAGCTTTTGCCATTCATTCAATGAAAGAAACTGCACGCATTCATTCAATGATACAAACCGCATGTATTCATGAAATGAAACAGACTGCACGTCTAAATTCAATCAGTAAAGCTTTTCTTGTTTATTCAATGTCTCGAGCTTACCACTTTCATTCAATGAAACCAATGAAACCAACGACATTTGAAACAAAATTCATTCAATTGCACAAGTTTCATGCATTGTCCCTAACATTGAGTTAATGAATCAAACAGTATTAATGGATTCAATCAAACAAACATTTACTTCGTGAATCAAACTGCACCCATTCAGTGAAATGCACTGTATGTCTTTATTAAAAGAATAGAGCTCCGGCCATTCATTTAAAGCCACGAGCAAAACACATTCATTCAATGGAGCAAACTGCACTCATTTATTCAAAGATGCAGACCGCGTCTTAATTCAACGAGTAGAGCTTTTCTCATTCATTCAGTGGGTCAAGCTTAACGCTTTCATTCAATGAAACAAACTACAATAATTGATTCAATGAATCAATCCTTATTCTTTATTTCAATGGAACAAACATATCTCCCTTATTTAGTGAACCAAACTGCATACGTTCATTCAATGAAAGAGGTTGCACTTGTCAAGTCATTGAGAAGAGCTACTCTCATTCATTCAATTGCACAAGTTTCATGCATTGTCCCTAACAAACTGCACACGTTCACTACATGAACCAAACTGCCCGTCTTGATTCAATGAGTAGAGCTTCTCTCATTCATTCAATGTGTCAAGCTCACCCTTTTCATTTAATGAAACAAACTGAATCATTGAATCAAACTCCAATCATTGATTCAACGATTCAAACCTAATTTCTTGTTTCAATCGAACAAACCTAACTCACTTATTTAGTGAGTCCTACTACATTCAATGAACAGACTGCACGTCATATTTCAATGAGTAGAGGTACTCTCATTCGTTCAATGCTACAAGCTTAACACATTGATTCCATCAAACAAATTGCACATATTTATTTCATGAGCAAATTGCATTTCTCAATTGAATGAATACACCTACTCCTTCATTCAATAGCACAAGTTTCACGCATTGTCTCTAACAAACTGCACACGTTCAGTTCATGAACCAACCTGCACGTTTTATTTCAATGAGTGGAGCTTTTCTCATTCATTCAAAGTGTCAAGCTCACCGATTTCATTTAATAAAACAAACTGCATTCATTCAATCATTGTATAAATTCCACTCATTGATTCAGTGAATCAAACTTTATTCCTTGTTTCAATCTTAACTGACTCATTTAGTGAATCCTACTACACTCAATCAAACAGGCAGCACATGATAATTTAATGAGTAGAGGTACTCTCATTCGTTCAATGCCACAAGCTTAACACATTGTTGGATTGAATCAAATTGCACACTTTTAATTCTTGAAGCAAACTGCAGTTGTCAATTCAATGAATACAGTTACTCATTCAATCAATGTCACAAGCTTCACACATTGTCTCAATCAGATTGCAGACATTCACTCCATTAACCAAACTGCACGTCTGAATTCAATGAGTAGAGCTTCTCTCGTTCATTCAATGTTTCAAGCTTAATGATTTCATTCAATGAAACAAACTGCACTCTTGATTCATTGAACTAAACTTTAATGATTGATTCAGCGAATCAAACGTTATTTAATGTTTCAATGAAACAAACTTAACACGCTTGTTTATTGAATGAAACTGCACACGTTCATTCAATGCAATAGGCTGCACTTGTTTATTCAATGAGTAGAGCTACTCATTCTGTCTAACGCTTCCATTCACTGAAACAAACTGCATTCATTGAATCATTGATTCAATGAATCAATCCTCATTCATTGTTTCAATGGAACAAACGTAACTCACTTATTTAGTGAATCGTACTGCACTCATTCATTCAATGAAACAGACTCCACATGATAATTCAATGAGTAGAGGTTCTCTCATTCGTTCAAAGCCACAAGCTTAACGCATTGAGTCAATCAAACTGCACACATTTAGTCCATGATATAAACTGGACCTGTTCATTCAATGCCTCGTGCTTAACGCATTACTTCAATGAAACAACCTGCATTCATTCATTCATTGATTCATATTTCAATCATTGATTCAAAGAAACAAACGTAATTCATTGATTTAATTGTATAAACTTCACTCATTTGTGGATTTAACTGCATTCATGCAATTAATGATTCAAACTGCAAACATTCATTCAATGAGTAACACTGCAAGTCCTATTTCAATGAAACTAGCTTTTGCCATTCATTCAATGAAAGAAACTGCACGCATTCATTCAATGATACAAACCGCATGTATTCATGAAATGAAACACTGCAGCTGTAAATTCAATCAGTAAAGCTTTTCTTGTTTATTCAATGTCTCGAGCTTACCACTTTCATTCAATGAAACCAACGACATTTGAAACAAACTGCAATCATTGAGTTAATGAATCAAACAGTATTAATGGATTCAATCAAACAAACATAACACATTTACTTCGTGAATCAAACTGCACCCATTCAGTGAAATGCACTGTATGTCTTTATTAAAAGAATAGAGCTCCGGCCATTCATTTAAAGCCACGAGCAAAACAAACTTAACACGCTTGTTTATTGAATGAAACTGCACACGTTCATTCAATGCAATAGGCTGCACTTGTTTATTCAAATAGTAGAGCTACTCATTCTGTCTATGGGTCAAGCTTAACGCTTCCACTCACTGATACAAACTGCATTCATTGAATCATTGATTCAATGAATCAATCCTCATTCATTGTTTCAATGGAACAAACGTAACTCACTTATTTAGTGAATCGTACTGCACTCATTCATTCAATGAAACAGACTGCACATGATAATTCAATGAGTAGAGGTTCTCTCATTCGTTCAAAGCCACAAGCTTAACGCATTGAGTCAATCAAACTGCACACATTTAGTCCATGATATAAACTGGACCTGTTCATTCAATGCCTCGTGCTTAACGCTTTACTTCAATGAAACAACCTGCATTCATTCATTCATTGATTCATATTTCAATCATTGATTCAAAGAAACAAACGTAATTCATTGATTTAATTGTATAAACTTCACTCATTTGTGGATTTAACTGCATTCATGCAATTAATGATTCAAACTGCAAACATTCATTCAATGAGTAACACTGCAAGTCCTATTTCAATGAAACTAGCTTTTGCCATTCATTCAATGAAAGAAACTGCACGCATTCATTCAATGATACAAACCGCATGTATTCATGAAATGAAACAGACTGCAGGTGTAAATTCAATCAGTAAAGCTTTTCTTGTTTATTCAATGTCTCGAGCTTACCACTTTCATTCAATGAAACCAATGAAACCAACGACATTTGAAACAAAATTCATTCAATTGCACAAGTTTCATGCATTGTCCCTAACATTGAGTTAATGAATCAAACAGTATTAATGGATTCAATCAAACAAACTTAACACATTTACTTCGTGAATCAAACTGCACCCATTCAGTGAAATGCACTGTATGTCTTTATTAAAAGAATAGAGCTCCGGCCATTCATTTAAAGCCACGAGCAAAACATTTTATTCAATGGAGCAAACTGCACTCATTTATTCAAAGATGCAGACCGCGTCTTAATTCAACGAGTAGAGCTTTTCTCATTCATTCAGTGGGTCAAGCTTAACGCTTTCATTCAATGAAACAAACTACAATAATTGATTCAATGAATCAATCCTTATTCTTTGTTTCAATGGAACAAACATATCTCCCTTATTTAGTGAACCAAACTGCATACGTTCATTCAATGAAAGAGGTTGCACTTGTCAAGTCATTGAGAAGAGCTACTCTCATTCATTCAATTGCACAAGTTTCATGCATTGTCCCTAACAAACTGCACACGTTCACTACATGAACCAAACTGCCCGTCTAGATTCAATGAGTAGAGCTTCTCTCATTCATTCATTGTGTCAAGCTCACCCTTTTCCTTTAATGAAACAAACTGAATCATTGAATCAAACTCCAATCATTGATTCAACGATTCAAACCTAATTTCTTGTTTCAATCGAACAAACCTAACTCACTTATTTCGTGACTCCTACTACATTCAATGAACAGTCTGCACGTCATATTTCAATGAGTAGAAGTACTCTCATTCGTTCAATGCTACAAGCTTAACGCATTGATTCCATCAAACAAATTGCACATATTTATTTCATGAGCAAACTGCATTTCTCAATTGAATGAATACAGCTACTCCTTCATTCAATAGCACAAGTTTCACGCATTGTCTCTAACAAACTGCACACGTTCAGTTCATGAACCAACCTGCACGTTTTATTTCAATGAGTAGAGCTTTTCTCATTCATTCAAAGTGTCAAGCTCACCGATTTCATTTAATAAAACAAACTGCATTCATTCAATCATTGTATAAATTCCACTCATTGATTCAGTGAATCAAACTTTATTCCTTGTTTCAATCTTTACTGACTTATTTAGTGAATCCTACTACACTCAATCAAACAGGCAGCACATGATAATTTAATGAGTAGAGGTACTCTCATTCGTTCAATGCCACAAGCTTAACACATTGTTGGATTGAATCAAATTGCACACTTTTAATTCTTGAAGCAAACTGCAGTTGTCAATTCAATGACTACAGTTACTCATTCAATCAATGTCACAAGCTTCACACATTGTCTCAATCAGATTGCAGACATTCACTCCATTAACCAAACTGCACGTCTTAATTCAATGAGTAGAGCTTCTCTCGTTCATTCAATGTTTCAAGCTTAATGATTTCATTCAATGAAACAAACTGCACTCTTGATTCATTGAACTAAACTTTAATGATTGATTCAGCGAATCAAACGTTATTTAATGTTTCAATGAAACAAACTTAACACGCTTGTTTATTGAATGAAACTGCACACGTTCATTCAATGCAATAGGCTGCACTTGTTTATTCAATGAGTAGAGCTACTCATTCTGTCTAACGCTTCCATTCACTGAAACAAACTGCATTCATTGAATCATTGATTCAATGAATCAATCCTCATTCATTGTTTCAATGGAACAAACGTAACTCACTTATTTAGTGAATCGTACTGCACTCATTCATTCAATGAAACAGACTCCACATGATAATTCAATGAGTAGAGGTTCTCTCATTCGTTCAAAGCCACAAGCTTAACGCATTGAGTCAATCAAACTGCACACATTTAGTCCATGATATAAACTGGACCTGTTCATTCAATGCCTCGTGCTTAACGCTTTACTTCAATGAAACAACCTGCATTCATTCATTCATTGATTCATATTTCAATCATTGATTCAAAGAAACAAACGTAATTCATTGATTTAATTGTATAAACTTCACTCATTTGTGGATTTAACTGCATTCATGCAATTAATGATTCAAACTGCAAACATTCATTCAATGAGTAACACTGCAAGTCCTATTTCAATGAAACTAGCTTTTGCCATTCATTCAATGAAAGAAACTGCACGCATTCATTCAATGATACAAACCGCATGTATTCATGAAATGAAACAGACTGCAGGTGTAAATTCAATCAGTAAAGCTTTTCTTGTTTATTCAATGTCTCGAGCTTACCACTTTCATTCAATGAAACCAATGAAACCAACGACATTTGAAACAAAATTCATTCAATTGCACAAGTTTCATGCATTGTCCCTAACATTGAGTTAATGAATCAAACAGTATTAATGGATTCAATCAAACAAACTTAACACATTTACTTCGTGAATCAAACTGCACCCATTCAGTGAAATGCACTGTATGTCTTTATTAAAAGAATAGAGCTCCGGCCATTCATTTAAAGCCACGAGCAAAACAAACTTAACACGCTTGTTTATTGAATGAAACTGCACACGTTCATTCAATGCAATAGGCTGCACTTGTTTATTCAAATAGTAGAGCTACTCATTCTGTCTATGGGTCAAGCTTAACGCTTCCACTCACTGAAACAAACTGCATTCATTGAATCATTGATTCAATGAATCAATCCTCATTCATTGTTTCAATGGAACAAACGTAACTCACTTATTTAGTGAATCGTACTGCACTCATTCATTCAATGAAACAGACTGCACATGATAATTCAATGAGTAGAGGTTCTCTCATTCGTTCAAAGCCACAAGCTTAACGCATTGAGTCAATCAGACTGCACACATTTAGTCCATGATATAAACTGGACCTGTTCATTCAATGCCTCGTGCTTAACGCTTTACTTCAATGAAACAACCTGCATTCATTCATTCATTGATTCATATTTCAATCATTGATTCAAAGAAACAAACGTAATTCATTGATTTAATTGTATAAACTTCACTCATTTGTGGATTTAACTGCATTCATGCAATTAATGATTCAAACTGCAAACATTCATTCAATGAGTAACACTGCAAGTCCTATTTCAATGAAACTAGCTTTTGCCATTCATTCAATGAAAGAAACTGCACGCATTCATTCAATGATACAAACCGCATGTATTCATGAAATGAAACAGACTGCAGGTGTAAATTCAATCAGTAAAGCTTTTCTTGTTTATTCAATGTCTCGAGCTTACCACTTTCATTCAATGAAACCAATGAAACCAACGACATTTGAAACAAAATTCATTCAATTGCACAAGTTTCATGCATTGTCCCTAACATTGAGTTAATGAATCAAACAGTATTAATGGATTCAATCAAACAAACTTAACACATTTACTTCGTGAATCAAACTGCACCCATTCAGTGAAATGCACTGTATGTCTTTATTAAAAGAATAGAGCTCCGGCCATTCATTTAAAGCCACGAGCAAAACAAACTTAACACGCTTGTTTATTGAATGAAACTGCACACGTTCATTCAATGCAATAGGCTGCACTTGTTTATTCAAATAGTAGAGCTACTCATTCTGTCTATGGGTCAAGCTTAACGCTTCCACTCACTGAAACAAACTGCATTCATTGAATCATTGATTCAATGAATCAATCCTCATTCATTGTTTCAATGGAACAAACGTAACTCACTTATTTAGTGAATCGTACTGCACTCATTCATTCAATGAAACAGACTGCACATGATAATTCAATGAGTAGAGGTTCTCTCATTCGTTCAAAGCCACAAGCTTAACGCATTGAGTCAATCAAACTGCACACATTTAGTCCATGATATAAACTGGACCTGTTCATTCAATGCCTAGTGCTTAACGCTTTACTTCAATGAAACAACCTGCATTCATTCATTCATTGATTCATATTTCAATCATTGATTCAAAGAAACAAACGTAATTCATTGATTTAATTGTATAAACTTCACTCATTTGTGGATTTAACTGCATTCATGCAATTAATGATTCAAACTGCAAACATTCATTCAATGAGTAACACTGCAAGTCCTATTTCAATGAAACTAGCTTTTGCCATTCATTCAATGAAAGAAACTGCACGCATTCATTCAATGATACAAACCGCATGTATTCATGAAATGAAACAGACTGCAGGTGTAAATTCAATCAGTAAAGCTTTTCTTGTTTATTCAATGTCTCGAGCTTACCACTTTCATTCAATGAAACCAATAAAACCAACGACATTTGAAACAAAATTCATTCAATTGCACAAGTTTCATGCATTGTCCCTAACATTGAGTTAATGAATCAAACAGTATTAATGGATTCAATCAAACAAACTTAACACATTTACTTCGTGAATCAAACTGCACCCATTCAGTGAAATGCACTGTATGTCTTTATTAAAAGAATAGAGCTCCGGCCATTCATTTAAAGCCACGAGCAAAACAAACTTAACACGCTTGTTTATTGAATGAAACTGCACACGTTCATTCAATGCAATAGGCTGCACTTGTTTATTCAAATAGTAGAGCTACTCATTCTGTCTATGGGTCAAGCTTAACGCTTCCACTCACTGAAACAAACTGTATTCATTGAATCATTGATTCAATGAATCAATCCTCATTCATTGTTTCAATGGAACAAACGTAACTCACTTATTTAGTGAATCGTACTGCACTCATTCATTCAATGAAACAGACTGCACATGATAATTCAATGAGTAGAGGTTCTCTCATTCGTTCAAAGCCACAAGCTTAACGCATTGAGTCAATCAAACTGCACACATTTAGTCCATGATATAAACTGGACCTGTTCATTCAATGCCTCGTGCTTAACGCTTTACTTCAATGAAACAACCTGCATTCATTCATTCATTGATTCATATTTCAATCATTGATTCAAAGAAACAAACGTAATTCATTGATTTAATTGTATAAACTTCACTCATTTGTGGATTTAACTGCATTCATGCAATTAATGATTCAAACTGCAAACATTCATTCAATGAGTAACACTGCAAGTCCTATTTCAATGAAACTAGCTTTTGCCATTCATTCAATGAAAGAAACTGCACGCATTCATTCAATGATACTAACCGCATGTATTCATGAAATGAAACAGACTGCACGTGTAAATTCAATCAGTAAAGCTTTTCTTGTTTATTCAATGTCTCGAGCTTACCACTTTCATTCAATGAAACCAATGAAACCAACGACATTTGAAACAAAATTCATTCAATTGCACAAGTTTCATGCATTGTCCCTAACATTGAGTTAATGAATCAAACAGTATTAATGGATTCAATCAAACAAACTTAACACATTTACTTCGTGAATCAAACTGCACCCATTCAGTGAAATGCACTGTATGTCTTTATTAAAAGAATAGAGCTCCGGCCATTCATTTAAAGCCACGAGCAAAACAAACTTAACACGCTTGTTTATTGAATGAAACTGCACACGTTCATTCAATGCAATAGGCTGCACTTGTTTATTCAAATAGTAGAGCTACTCATTCTGTCTATGGGTCAAGCTTAACGCTTCCACTCACTGAAACAAACTGCATTCATTGAATCATTGATTCAATGAATCAATCCTCATTCATTGTTTCAATGGAACAAACGTAACTAACTTATTTAGTGAATCGTACTGCACTCATTCATTCAATGAAACAGACTGCACATGATAATTCAATGAGTAGAGGTTCTCTCATTCGTTCAAAGCCACAAGCTTAACGCATTGAGTCAATCAAACTGCACACATTTAGTCCATGATATAAACTGGACCTGTTCATTCAATGCCTAGTGCTTAACGCTTTACTTCAATGAAACAACCTGCATTCATTCATTCATTGATTCATATTTCAATCATTGATTCAAAGAAACAAACGTAATTCATTGATTTAATTGTATAAACTTCACTCATTTGTGGATTTAACTGCATTCATGCAATTAATGATTCAAACTGCAAACATTCATTCAATGAGTAACACTGCAAGTCCTATTTCAATGAAACTAGCTTTTGCCATTCATTCAATGAAAGAAACTGCACGCATTCATTCAATGATACAAACCGCATGTATTCATGAAATGAAACAGACTGCAGGTGTAAATTCAATCAGTAAAGCTTTTCTTGTTTATTCAATGTCTCGAGCTTACCACTTTCATTCAATGAAACCAATAAAACCAACGACATTTGAAACAAAATTCATTCAATTGCACAAGTTTCATGCATTGTCCCTAACATTGAGTTAATGAATCAAACAGTATTAATGGATTCAATCAAACAAACTTAACACATTTACTTCGTGAATCAAACTGCACCCATTCAGTGAAATGCACTGTATGTCTTTATTAAAAGAATAGAGCTCCGGCCATTCATTTAAAGCCACGAGCAAAACACATTCATTCAATGGAGCAAACTGCACTCATTTATTCAAAGATGCAGACCGCGTCTTAATTCAACGAGTAGAGCTTTTCTCATTCATTCAGTGGGTCAAGCTTAACGCTTTCATTCAATGAAACAAACTACAATAATTGATTCAATGAATCAATCCTTATTCTTTGTTTCAATGGAACAAACATATCTCCCTTATTTAGTGAACCAAACTGCATACGTTCATTCAATGAAAGAGGTTGCACTTGTCAAGTCATTGAGAAGAGCTACTCTCATTCATTCAATTGCACAAGTTTCATGCATTGTCCCTAACAAACTGCACACGTTCACTACATGAACCAAACTGCCCGTCTTGATTCAATGAGTAGAGCTTCTCTCATTCATTCAATGTGTCAAGCTCACCCTTTTCATTTAATGAAACAAACTGAATCATTGAATCAAACTCATTGATTCAACGATTCAAACCTAATTTCTTGTTTCAATCGAACAAACCTAACTCACTTATTTCGTTACTCCTACTACATTCAATGAACAGTCTGCACGTCATATTTCAATGAGTAGAAGTACTCTCATTCGTTCAATGCTACAAGCTTAACACATTGATTCCATCAAACAAATTGCACATATTTATTTCATGAGCAAACTGCATTTCTCAATTGAATGAATACAGCTACTCCTTCATTCAATAGCACAAGTTTCACGCATTGTCTCTAACAAACTGCACACGTTCAGTTCATGAACCAACCTGCACGTTTTATTTCAATGAGTAGAGCTTTTCTCATTCATTCAAAGTGTCAAGCTCACCGATTTCATTTAATAAAACAAACTGCATTCATTCAATCATTGTATAAATTCCACTCATTGATTCAGTGAATCAAACTTTATTCCTTGTTTCAATCTTTACTGACTTATTTAGTGAATCCTACTACACTCAATCAAACAGGCAGCACATGATAATTTAATGAGTAGAGGTACTCTCATTCGTTCAATGCCACAAGCTTAACACATTGTTGGATTGAATCAAATTGCACACTTTTAATTCTTGAAGCAAACTGCAGTTGTCAATTCAATGAATACAGTTACTCATTCAATCAATGTCACAAGCTTCACACATTGTCTCAATCAGATTGCAGACATTCACTCCATTAACCAAACTGCACGTCTTAATTCAATGAGTAGAGCTTCTCTCGTTCATTCAATGTTTCAAGCTTAATGATTTCATTCAATGAAACAAACTGCACTCTTGATTCATTGAACTAAACTTTAATGATTGATTCAGCGAATCAAACGTTATTTAATGTTTCAATGAAACAAACTTAACACGCTTGTTTATTGAATGAAACTGCACACGTTCATTCAATGCAATAGGCTGCACTTGTTTATTCAATGAGTAGAGCTACTCATTCTGTCTAACGCTTCCATTCACTGAAACAAACTGCATTCATTGAATCATTGATTCAATGAATCAATCCTCATTCATTGTTTCAATGGAACAAACGTAACTCACTTATTTAGTGAATCGTACTGCACTCATTCATTCAATGAAACAGACTCCACATGATAATTCAATGAGTAGAGGTTCTCTCATTCGTTCAAAGCCACAAGCTTAACGCATTGAGTCAATCAAACTGCACACATTTAGTCCATGATATAAACTGGACCTGTTCATTCAATGCCTCGTGCTCAACGCATTACTTCAATGAAACAACCTGCATTCATTCATTCATTGATTCATATTTCAATCATTGATTCAAAGAAACAAACGTACTTCATTGATTTAATTGTATAAACTTCACTCATGATTCAAACTGAAAACATTCATTCAATGAGTAACACTGCAAGTCCTATTTCAATGAAACTAGCTTTTGCCATTCATTCAATGAAAGAAACTGCACGCATTCATTCAATGATACAAACCGCATGTATTCATGAAATGAAACACTGCAGGTGTAAATTCAATCAGTAAAGCTTTTCTTGTTTATTCAATGTCTCGAGCTTACCACTTTCATTCAATGAAACCAACGACATTTGAAACAAACTGCAATCATTGAGTTAATGAATCAAACAGTATTAATGGATTCAATCAAACAAACTTAACACATTTACTTCGTGAATCAAACTGCACCCATTCAGTGAAATGCACTGTATGTCTTTATTAAAAGAATAGAGCTCCGGCCATTCATTTAAAGCCACGAGCAAAACAAACTTAACACGCTTGTTTATTGAATGAAACTGCACACGTTCATTCAATGCAATAGGCTGCACTTGTTTATTCAAATAGTAGAGCTACTCATTCTGTCTATGGGTCAAGCTTAACGCTTCCACTCACTGAAACAAACTGCATTCATTGAATCATTGATTCAATGAATCAATCCTCATTCATTGTTTCAATGGAACAAACGTAACTCACTTATTTAGTGAATCGTACTGCACTCATTCATTCAATGAAACAGACTGCACATGATAATTCAATGAGTAGAGGTTCTCTCATTCGTTCAAAGCCACAAGCTTAACGCATTGAGTCAATCAAACTGCACACATTTAGTCCATGATATAAACTGGACCTGTTCATTCAATGCCTCGTGCTTAACGCTTTACTTCAATGAAACAACCTGCATTCATTCATTCATTGATTCATATTTCAATCATTGATTCAAAGAAACAAACGTAATTCATTGATTTAATTGTATAAACTTCACTCATTTGTGGATTTAACTGCATTCATGCAATTAATGATTCAAACTGCAAACATTCATTCAATGAGTAACACTGCAAGTCCTATTTCAATGAAACTAGCTTTTGCCATTCATTCAATTAAAGAAACTGCACGCATTCATTCAATGATACTAACCGCATGTATTCATGAAATGAAACAGACTGCAGGTGTAAATTCAATCAGTAAAGCTTTTCTTGTTTATTCAATGTCTCGAGCTTACCACTTTCATTCAATGAAACCAATGAAACCAACGACATTTGAAACAAAATTCATTCAATTGCACAAGTTTCATGCATTGTCCCTAACATTGAGTTAATGAATCAAACAGTATTAATGGATTCAATCAAACAAACTTAACACATTTACTTCGTGAATCAAACTGCACCCATTCAGTGAAATGCACTGTATGTCTTTATTAAAAGAATAGAGCTCCGGCCATTCATTTAAAGCCACGAGCAAAACACATTCATTCAATGGAGCAAACTGCACTCATTTATTCAAAGATGCAGACCGCGTCTTAATTCAACGAGTAGAGCTTTTCTCATTCATTCAGTGGGTCAAGCTTAACGCTTTCATTCAATGAAACAAACTACAATAATTGATTCAATGAATCAATCCTTATTCTTTGTTTCAATGGAACAAACATATCTCCCTTATTTAGTGAACCAAACTGCATACGTTCATTCAATGAAAGAGGTTGCACTTGTCAAGTCATTGAGAAGAGCTACTCTCATTCATTCAATTGCACAAGTTTCATGCATTGTCCCTAACAAACTGCACACGTTCACTACATGAACCAAACTGCCCGTCTTGATTCAATGAGTAGAGCTTCTCTCATTCATTCAATGTGTCAAGCTCACCCTTTTCATTTAATGAAACAAACTGAATCATTGAATCAAACTCATTGATTCAACGATTCAAACCTAATTTCTTGTTTCAATCGAACAAACCTAACTCACTTATTTCGTGACTCCTACTACATTCAATGAACAGTCTGCACGTCATATTTCAATGAGTAGAAGTACTCTCATTCGTTCAATGCTACAAGCTTAACACATTGATTCCATCAAATAAATTGCACATATTTATTTCATGAGCAAACTGCATTTCTCAATTGAATGAATACACCTACTCCTTCATTCAATAGCACAAGTTTCACGCATTGTCTCTAACAAACTGCACACGTTCAGTTCATGAACCAACCTGCACGTTTTATTTCAATGAGTAGAGCTTTTCTCATTCAGTCAAAGTGTCAAGCTCACCGATTTCATTTAATAAAACAAACTGCATTCATTCAATCATTGTATAAATTCCACTCATTGATTCAGTGAATCAAACTTTATTCCTTGTTTCAATCTTTACTGACTTATTTAGTGAATCCTACTACACTCAATCAAACAGGCAGCACATGATAATTTAATGAGTAGAGGTACTCTCATTCGTTCAATGCCACAAGCTTAACACATTGTTGGATTGAATCAAATTGCACACTTTTAATTCTTGAAGCAAACTGCAGTTGTCAATTCAATGAATACAGTTACTCATTCAATCAATGTCACAAGCTTCACACATTGTCTCAATCAGATTGCAGACATTCACTCCATTAACCAAACTGCACGTCTTAATTCAATGAGTAGAGCTTCTCTCGTTCATTCAATGTTTCAAGCTTAATGATTTCATTCAATGAAACAAACTGCACTCTTGATTCATTGAACTAAACTTTAATGATTGATTCAGCGAATCAAACGTTATTTAATGTTTCAATGAAACAAACTTAACACGCTTGTTTATTGAATGAAACTGCACACGTTCATTCAATGCAATAGGCTGCACTTGTTTATTCAATGAGTAGAGCTACTCATTCTGTCTAACGCTTCCATTCACTGAAACAAACTGCATTCATTGAATCACTGATTCAATGAATCAATCCTCATTCATTGTTTCAATGGAACAAACGTAACTCACTTATTTAGTGAATCGTACTGCACTCATTCATTCAATGAAACAGACTCCACATGATAATTCAATGAGTAGAGGTTCTCTCATTCGTTCAAAGCCACAAGCTTAACGCATTGAGTCAATCAAACTGCACCCATTTAGTCCATGATATAAACTGGACCTGTTCATTCAATGCCTCGTGCTCAACGCATTACTTCAATGAAACAACCTGCATTCATTCATTCATTGATTCATATTTCAATCATTGATTCAAAGAAACAAACGTAATTCATTGATTTAATTGTATAAACTTCACTCATGATTCAAACTGAAAACATTCATTCAATGAGTAACACTGCAAGTCCCATTTCAATGAAACTAGCTTTTGCCATTCATTCAATGAAAGAAACTGCACGCATTCATTCAATGATACAAACCGCATGTATTCATGAAATGAAACACTGCAGGTGTAAATTCAATCAGTAAAGCTTTTCTTGTTTATTCAATGTCTCGAGCTTACCACTTTCATTCAATGAAACCAACGACATTTGAAACAAACTGCAATCATTGAGTTAATGAATCAAACAGTATTAATGGATTCAATCAAACAAACTTAACACATTTACTTCGTGAATCAAACTGCACCCATTCAGTGAAATGCACTGTATGTCTTTATTAAAAGAATTGAGCTCCGGCCATTCATTTACAGCCACGAGCAAAACAAACTTAACACGCTTGTTTATTGAATGAAACTGCACACGTTCATTCAATGCAATAGGCTGCACTTGTTTATTCAAATAGTAGAGCTACTCATTCTGTCTATGGGTCAAGCTTAACGCTTCCACTCACTGATACAAACTGCATTCATTGAATCATTGATTCAATCCTCATTCATTGTTTCAATGGAACAAACGTAACTCACTTATTTAGTGAATCGTACTGCACTCATTCATTCAATGAAACAGACTGCACATGATAATTCAATGAGTAGAGGTTCTCTCATTCGTTCAAAGCCACAAGCTTAACGCATTGAGTCAATCAAACTGCACACATTTAGTCCATGATATAAACTGGACCTGTTCATTCAATGCCTCGTGCTTAACGCTTTACTTCAATGAAACAACCTGCATTCATTCATTCATTGATTCATATTTCAATCATTGATTCAAAGAAACAAACGTAATTCATTGATTTAATTGTATAAACTTCACTCATTTGTGGATTTAACTGCATTCATGCAATTAATGATTCAAACTGCAAACATTCATTCAATGAGTAACACTGCAAGTCCTATTTCAATGAAACTAGCTTTTGCCATTCATTCAATGAAAGAAACTGCACGCATTCATTCAATGATACAAACCGCATGTATTCATGAAATGAAACAGACTGCACGTGTAAATTCAATCAGTAAAGCTTTTCTTGTTTATTCAATGTCTCGAGCTTACCACTTTCATTCAATGAAACCAAAGAAACCAACGACATTTGAAACAAAATTCATTCAATTGCACAAGTTTCATGCATTGTCCCTAACATTGAGTTAATGAATCAAACAGTATTAATGGATTCAATCAAACAAACTTAACACATTTACTTCGTGAATCAAACTGCACCCATTCAGTGAAATGCACTGTATGTCTTTATTAAAAGAATAGAGCTCCGGCCATTCATTTAAAGCCACGAGCAAAACAATCTTAACACGCTTGTTTATTGAATGAAACTGCACACGTTCATTCAATGCAATAGGCTGCACTTGTTTATTCAAATAGTAGAGCTACTCATTCTGTCTATGGGTCAAGCTTAACGCTTCCACTCACTGAAACAAACTGCATTCATTGAATCATTGATTCAATGAATCAATCCTCATTCATTGTTTCAATGGAACAAACGTAACTCACTTATTTAGTGAATCGTACTGCACTCATTCATTCAATGAAACAGACTGCACATGATAATTCAATGAGTAGAGGTTCTCTCATTCGTTCAAAGCCACAAGCTTAACGCATTGAATCAATCAAACTGCACACATTTAGTCCATGATATAAACTGGACCTGTTCATTCAATGCCTCGTGCTTAACGCTTTACTTCAATGAAACAACCTGCATTCATTCATTCATTGATTCATATTTCAATCATTGATTCAAAGAAACAAACGTAATTCATTGATTTAATTGTATAAACTTCACTCATTTGTGGATTTAACTGCATTCATGCAATTAATGATTCAAACTGCAAACATTCATTCAATGAGTAACACTGCAAGTCCTATTTCAATGAAACTAGCTTTTGCCATTCATTCAATTAAAGAAACTGCACGCATTCATTCAATGATACTAACCGCATGTATTCATGAAATGAAACAGACTGCACGTGTAAATTCAATCAGTAAAGCTTTTCTTGTTTATTCAATGTCTCGAGCTTACCACTTTCATTCAATGAAACCAATGAAACCAACGACATTTGAAACAAAATTCATTCAATTGCACAAGTTTCATGCATTGTCCCTAACATTGAGTTAATGAATCAAACAGTATTAATGGATTCAATCAAACAAACTTAACACATTTACTTCGTGAATCAAACTGCACCCATTCAGTGAAATGCACTGTATGTCTTTATTAAAAGAATAGAGCTCCGGCCATTCATTTAAAGCCACGAGCAAAACACATTCATTCAATGGAGCAAACTGCACTCATTTATTCAAAGATGCAGACCGCGTCTTAATTCAACGAGTAGAGCTTTTCTCATTCATTCAGTGGGTCAAGCTTAACGCTTTCATTCAATGAAACAAACTACAATAATTGATTCAATGAATCAATCCTTATTCTTTGTTTCAATGGAACAAACATATCTCCCTTATTTAGTGAACCAAACTGCATACGTTCATTCAATGAAAGAGGTTGCACTTGTCAAGTCATTGAGAAGAGCTACTCTCATTCATTCAATTGCACAAGTTTCATGCATTGTCCCTAACAAACTGCACACGTTCACTACATGAACCAAACTGCCCGTCTTGATTCAATGAGTAGAGCTTCTCTCATTCATTCAATGTGTCAAGCTCACCCTTTTCATTTAATGAAACAAACTGAATCATTGAATCAAACTCATTGATTCAACGATTCAAACCTAATTTCTTGTTTCAATCGAACAAACCTAACTCACTTATTTCGTTACTCCTACTACATTCAATGAACAGTCTGCACGTCATATTTCAATGAGTAGAAGTACTCTCATTCGTTCAATGCTACAAGCTTAACACATTGATTCCATCAAACAAATTGCACATATTTATTTCATGAGCAAACTGCATTTCTCAATTGAATGAATACACCTACTCCTTCATTCAATAGCACAAGTTTCACGCATTGTCTCTAACAAACTGCACACGTTCAGTTCATGAACCAACCTGCACGTTTTATTTCAATGAGTAGAGCTTTTCTCATTCATTCAAAGTGTCAAGCTCACCGATTTTATTTAATAAAACAAACTGCATTCATTCAATCATTGTATAAATTCCACTCATTGATTCAGTGAATCAAACTTTATTCCTTGTTTCAATCTTTACTGACTTATTTAGTGAATCCTACTACACTCAATCAAACAGGCAGCACATGATAATTTAATGAGTAGAGGTACTCTCATTCGTTCAATGCCACAAGCTTAACACATTGTTGGATTGAATCAAATTGCACACTTTTAATTCTTGAAGCAAACTGCAGTTGTCAATTCAATGAATACAGTTACTCATTCAATCAATGTCACAAGCTTCACACATTGTCTCAATCAGATTGCAGACATTCACTCCATTAACCAAACTGCACGTCTTAATTCAATGAGTAGAGCTTCTCTCGTTCATTCAATGTTTCAAGCTTAATGATTTCATTCAATGAAACAAACTGCACTCTTGATTCATTGAACTAAACTTTAATGATTGATTCAGCGAATCAAACGTTATTTAATGTTTCAATGAAACAAACTTAACACGCTTGTTTATTGAATGAAACTGCACACGTTCATTCAATGCAATAGGCTGCACTTGTTTATTCAATGAGTAGAGCTACTCATTCTGTCTAACGCTTCCATTCACTGAAACAAACTGCATTCATTGAATCATTGATTCAATGAATCAATCCTCATTCATTGTTTCAATGGAACAAACGAAACTCACTTATTTAGTGAATCGTACTGCACTCATTCATTCAATGAAACAGACTCCACATGATAATTCAATGAGTAGAGGTTCTCTCATTCGTTCAAAGCCACAAGCTTAACGCATTGAGTCAATCAAACTGCACACATTTAGTCCATGATATAAACTGGACCTGTTCATTCAATGCCTCGTGCTCAACGCATTACTTCAATGAAACAACCTGCATTCATTCATTCATTGATTCATATTTCAATCATTGATTCAAAGAAACAAACGTAATTCATTGATTTAATTGTATAAACTTCACTCATGATTCAAACTGAAAACATTCATTCAATGAGTAACACTGCAAGTCCTATTTCAATGAAACTAGCTTTTGCCATTCATTCAATGAAAGAAACTGCACGCATTCATTCAATGATACAAACCGCATGTATTCATGAAATGAAACACTGCAGGTGTAAATTCAATCAGTAAAGCTTTTCTTGTTTATTCAATGTCTCGAGCTTACCACTTTCATTCAATGAAACCAACGACATTTGAAACAAACTGCAATCATTGAGTTAATGAATCAAACAGTATTAATGGATTCAATCAAACAAACTTAACACATTTACTTCGTGAATCAAACTGCACCCATTCAGTGAAATGCACTGTATGTCTTTATTAAAAGAATAGAGCTCCGGCCATTCATTTAAAGCCACGAGCAAAACAAACTTAACACGCTTGTTTATTGAATGAAACTGCACACGTTCATTCAATGCAATAGGCTGCACTTGTTTATTCAAATAGTAGAGCTACTCATTCTGTCTATGGGTCAAGCTTAACGCTTCCACTCACTGATACAAACTGCATTCATTGAATCATTGATTCAATCCTCATTCATTGTTTCAATGGAACAAACGTAACTCACTTATTTAGTGAATCGTACTGCACTCATTCATTCAATGAAACAGACTGCACATGATAATTCAATGAGTAGAGGTTCTCTCATTCGTTCAAAGCCACAAGCTTAACGCATTGAGTCAATCAAACTGCACACATTTAGTCCATGATATAAACTGGACCTGTTCATTCAATGCCTCGTGCTTAACGCTTTACTTCAATGAAACAACCTGCATTCATTCATTCATTGATTCATATTTCAATCATTGATTCAAAGAAACAAACGTAATTCATTGATTTAATTGTATAAACTTCACTCATTTGTGGATTTAACTGCATTCATGCAATTAATGATTCAAACTGCAAACATTCATTCAATGAGTAACACTGCAAGTCCTATTTCAATGAAACTAGCTTTTGCCATTCATTCAATGAAAGAAACTGCACGCATTCATTCAATGATACAAACCGCATGTATTCATGAAATGAAACAGACTGCACGTGTAAATTCAATCAGTAAAGCTTTTCTTGTTTATTCAATGTCTCGAGCTTACCACTTTCATTCAATGAAACCAAAGAAACCAACGACATTTGAAACAAAATTCATTCAATTGCACAAGTTTCATGCATTGTCCCTAACATTGAGTTAATGAATCAAACAGTATTAATGGATTCAATCAAACAAACTTAACACATTTACTTCGTGAATCAAACTGCACCCATTCAGTGAAATGCACTGTATGTCTTTATTAAAAGAATAGAGCTCCGGCCATTCATTTAAAGCCACGAGCAAAACACATTCATTCAATGGAGCAAACTGCACTCATTTATTCAAAGATGCAGACCGCGTCTTAATTCAACGAGTAGAGCTTTTCTCATTCATTCAGTGGGTCAAGCTTAACGCTTTCATTCAATGAAACAAACTACAATAATTGATTCAATGAATCAATCCTTATTCTTTGTTTCAATGGAACAAACATATCTCCCTTATTTAGTGAACCAAACTGCATACGTTCATTCAATGAAAGAGGTTGCACTTGTCAAGTCATTGAGAAGAGCTACTCTCATTCATTCAATTGCACAAGTTTCATGCATTGTCCCTAACAAACTGCACACGTTCACTACATGAACCAAACTGCCCGTCTTGATTCAATGAGTAGAGCTTCTCTCATTCATTCAATGTGTCAAGCTCACCCTTTTCATTTAATGAAACAAACTGAATCATTGAATCAAACTCATTGATTCAACGATTCAAACCTAATTTCTTGTTTCAATCGAACAAACCTAACTCACTTATTTCGTTACTCCTACTACATTCAATGAACAGTCTGCACGTCATATTTCAATGAGTAGAAGTACTCTCATTCGTTCAATGCTACAAGCTTAACACATTGATTCCATCAAACAAATTGCACATATTTATTTCATGAGCAAACTGCATTTCTCAATTGAATGAATACACCTACTCCTTCATTCAATAGCACAAGTTTCACGCATTGTCTCTAACAAACTGCACACGTTCAGTTCATGAACCAACCTGCACGTTTTATTTCAATGAGTAGAGCTTTTCTCATTCATTCAAAGTGTCAAGCTCACCGATTTTATTTAATAAAACAAACTGCATTCATTCAATCATTGTATAAATTCCACTCATTGATTCAGTGAATCAAACTTTATTCCTTGTTTCAATCTTTACTGACTTATTTAGTGAATCCTACTACACTCAATCAAACAGGCAGCACATGATAATTTAATGAGTAGAGGTACTCTCATTCGTTCAATGCCACAAGCTTAACACATTGTTGGATTGAATCAAATTGCACACTTTTAATTCTTGAAGCAAACTGCAGTTGTCAATTCAATGAATACAGTTACTCATTCAATCAATGTCACAAGCTTCACACATTGTCTCAATCAGATTGCAGACATTCACTCCATTAACCAAACTGCACGTCTTAATTCAATGAGTAGAGCTTCTCTCGTTCATTCAATGTTTCAAGCTTAATGATTTCATTCAATGAAACAAACTGCACTCTTGATTCATTGAACTAAACTTTAATGATTGATTCAGCGAATCAAACGTTATTTAATGTTTCAATGAAACAAACTTAACACGCTTGTTTATTGAATGAAACTGCACACGTTCATTCAATGCAATAGGCTGCACTTGTTTATTCAATGAGTAGAGCTACTCATTCTGTCTAACGCTTCCATTCACTGAAACAAACTGCATTCATTGAATCATTGATTCAATGAATCAATCCTCATTCATTGTTTCAATGGAACAAACGAAACTCACTTATTTAGTGAATCGTACTGCACTCATTCATTCAATGAAACAGACTCCACATGATAATTCAATGAGTAGAGGTTCTCTCATTCGTTCAAAGCCACAAGCTTAACGCATTGAGTCAATCAAACTGCACACATTTAGTCCATGATATAAACTGGACCTGTTCATTCAATGCCTCGTGCTCAACGCATTACTTCAATGAAACAACCTGCATTCATTCATTCATTGATTCATATTTCAATCATTGATTCAAAGAAACAAACGTAATTCATTGATTTAATTGTATAAACTTCACTCATGATTCAAACTGCAAACATTCATTCAATGAGTAACACTGCAAGTCCTATTTCAATGAAACTAGCTTTTGCCATTCATTCAATGAAAGAAACTGCACGCATTCATTCAATGATACAAACCGCATGTATTCATGAAATGAAACACTGCAGGTGTAAATTCAATCAGTAAAGCTTTTCTTGTTTATTCAATGTCTCGAGCTTACCACTTTCATTCAATGAAACCAACGACATTTGAAACAAACTGCAATCATTGAGTTAATGAATCAAACAGTATTAATGGATTCAATCAAACAAACTTAACACATTTACTTCGTGAATCAAACTGCACCCATTCAGTGAAATGCACTGTATGTCTTTATTAAAAGAATAGAGCTCCGGCCATTCATTTAAAGCCACGAGCAAAACAAACTTAACACGCTTGTTTATTGAATGAAACTGCACACGTTCATTCAATGCAATAGGCTGCACTTGTTTATTCAAATAATAGAGCTACTCATTCTGTCTATGGGTCAAGCTTAACGCTTCCACTCACTGAATCAAACTGCATTCATTGAATCATTGATTCAATGTATCAATCCTCATTCATTGTTTCAATGGAACAAACGTAACTCACTTATTTAGTGAATCGTACTGCACTCATTCATTCAATGAAACAGACTGCACATGATAATTCAATGAGTAGAGGTTCTCTCATTCGTTCAAAGCCACAAGCTTAACGCATTGAGTCAATCAAACTGCACACATTTAGTCCATGATATAAACTGGACCTGTTCATTCAATGCCTCGTGCTTAATGCTTTACTTCAATGAAACAACCTGCATTCATTCATTCATTGATTCATATTTCAATCATTGATTCAAAGAAACAAACGTAATTCATTGATTTAATTGTATAAACTTCACTCATTTGTGGATTTAACTGCATTCATGCAATTAATGATTCAAACTGCAAACATTCATTCAATGAGTAACACTGCAAGTCCTATTTCAATGAAACTAGCTTTTGCCATTCATTCAATTAAAGAAACTGCACGCATTCATTCAATGATACTAACCGCATGTATTCATGAAATGAAACAGACTGCACGTGTAAATTCAATCAGTAAAGCTTTTCTTGTTTATTCAATGTCTCGAGCTTACCACTTTCATTCAATGAAACCAATGAAACCAACGACATTTGAAACAAAATTCATTCAATTGCACAAGTTTCATGCATTGTCCCTAACATTGAGTTAATGAATCAAACAGTATTAATGGATTCAATCAAACAAACTTAACACATTTACTTCGTGAATCAAACTGCACCCATTCAGTGAAATGCACTGTATGTCTTTATTAAAAGAATAGAGCTCCGGCCATTCATTTAAAGCCACGAGCAAAACACATTCATTCAATGGAGCAAACTGCACTCATTTATTCAAAGATGCAGACCGCGTCTTAATTCAACGAGTAGAGCTTTTCTCATTCATTCAGTGGGTCAAGCTTAACGCTTTCATTCAATGAAACAAACTACAATAATTGATTCAATGAATCAATCCTTATTCTTTGTTTCAATGGAACAAACATATCTCCCTTATTTAGTGAACCAAACTGCATACGTTCATTCAATGAAAGAGGTTGCACTTGTCAAGTCATTGAGAAGAGCTACTCTCATTCATTCAATTGCACAAGTTTCATGCATTGTCCCTAACAAACTGCACACGTTCACTACATGAACCAAACTGCCCGTCTTGATTCAATGAGTAGAGCTTCTCTCATTCATTCAATGTGTCAAGCTCACCCTTTTCATTTAATGAAACAAACTGAATCATTGAATCAAACTCATTGATTCAACGATTCAAACCTAATTTCTTGTTTCAATCGAACAAACCTAACTCACTTATTTCGTGACTCCTACTACATTCAATGAACAGTCTGCACGTCATATTTCAATGAGTAGAAGTACTCTCATTCGTTCAATGCTACAAGCTTAACACATTGATTCCATCAAATAAATTGCACATATTTATTTCATGAGCAAACTGCATTTCTCAATTGAATGAATACACCTACTCCTTCATTCAATAGCACAAGTTTCACGCATTGTCTCTAACAAACTGCACACGTTCAGTTCATGAACCAACCTGCACGTTTTATTTCAATGAGTAGAGCTTTTCTCATTCATTCAAAGTGTCAAGCTCACCGATTTCATTTAATAAAACAAACTGCATTCATTCAATCATTGTATAAATTCCACTCATTGATTCAGTGAATCAAACTTTATTCCTTGTTTCAATCTTTACTGACTTATTTAGTGAATCCTACTACACTCAATCAAACATGCAGCACATGATAATTTAATGAGTAGAGGTACTCTCATTCGTTCAATGCCACAAGCTTAACACATTGTTGGATTGAATCAAATTGCACACTTTTAATTCTTGAAGCAAACTGCAGTTGTCAATTCAATGAATACAGTTACTCATTCAATCAATGTCACAAGCTTCACACATTGTCTCATTCAGATTGCAGACATTCACTCCATTAACCAAACTGCACGTCTTAATTCAATGAGTAGAGCTTCTCTCGTTCATTCAATGTTTCAAGCTTAATGATTTCATTCAATGAAACAAACTGCACTCTTGATTCATTGAACTAAACTTTAATGATTGATTCAGCGAATCAAACGTTATTTAATGTTTCAATGAAACAAACTTAACACGCTTGTTTATTGAATGAAACTGCACACGTTCATTCAATGCAATAGGCTGCACTTGTTTATTCAATGAGTAGAGCTACTCATTCTGTCTAACGCTTCCATTCACTGAAACAAACTGCATTCATTGAATCATTGATTCAATGAATCAATCCTCATTCATTGTTTCAATGGAACAAACGTAACTCACTTATTTAGTGAATCGTACTGCACTCATTCATTCAATGAAACAGACTCCACATGATAATTCAATGAGTAGAGGTTCTCTCATTCGTTCAAAGCCACAAGCTTAACGCATTGAGTCAATCAAACTGCACACATTTAGTCCATGATATAAACTGGACCTGTTCATTCAATGCCTCGTGCTCAACGCATTACTTCAATGAAACAACCTGCATTCATTCATTCACTGATTCATATTTCAATCATTGATTCAAAGAAACAAACGTAATTCATTGATTTAATTGTATAAACTTCACTCATGATTCAAACTGAAAACATTCATTCAATGAGTAACACTGCAAGTCCTATTTCAATGAAACTAGCTTTTGCCATTCATTCAATGAAAGAAACTGCACGCATTCATTCAATGATACAAACCGCATGTATTCATGAAATGAAACACTGCAGGTGTAAATTCAATCAGTAAAGCTTTTCTTGTTTATTCAATGTCTCGAGCTTACCACTTTCATTCAATGAAACCAACGACATTTGAAACAAACTGCAATCATTGAGTTAATGAATCAAACAGTATTAATGGATTCAATCAAACAAACTTAACACATTTACTTCGTGAATCAAACTGCACCCATTCAGTGAAATGCACTGTATGTCTTTATTAAAAGAATAGAGCTCCGGCCATTCATTTAAAGCCACGAGCAAAACAAACTTAACACGCTTGTTTATTGAATGAAACTGCACACGTTCATTCAATGCAATAGGCTGCACTTGTTTATTCAAATAGTAGAGCTACTCATTCTGTCTATGGGTCAAGCTTAACGCTTCCACTCACTGATACAAACTGCATTCATTGAATCATTGATTCAATGAATCAATCCTCATTCATTGTTTCAATGGAACAAACGTAACTCACTTATTTAGTGAATCGTACTGCACTCATTCATTCAATGAAACAGACTGCACATGATAATTCAATGAGTAGAGGTTCTCTCATTCGTTCAAAGCCACAAGCTTAACGCATTGAGTCAATCAAACTGCACACATTTAGTCCATGATATAAACTGGACCTGTTCATTCAATGCCTCGTGCTTAACGCTTTACTTCAATGAAACAACCTGCATTCATTCATTCATTGATTCATATTTCAATCATTGATTCAAAGAAACAAACGTAATTCATTGATTTAATTGTATAAACTTCACTCATTTGTGGATTTAACTGCATTCATGCAATTAATGATTCAAACTGCAAACATTCATTCAATGAGTAACACTGCAAGTCCTATTTCAATGAAACTAGCTTTTGCCATTCATTCAATTAAAGAAACTGCACGCATTCATTCAATGATACTAACCGCATGTATTCATGAAATGAAACAGACTGCACGTGTAAATTCAATCAGTAAAGCTTTTCTTGTTTATTCAATGTCTCGAGCTTACCACTTTCATTCAATGAAACCAATGAAACCAACGACATTTGAAACAAAATTCATTCAATTGCACAAGTTTCATGCATTGTCCCTAACATTGAGTTAATGAATCAAACAGTATTAATGGATTCAATCAAACAAACTTAACACATTTACTTCGTGAATCAAACTGCACCCATTCAGTGAAATGCACTGTATGTCTTTATTAAAAGAATAGAGCTCCGGCCATTCATTTAAAGCCACGAGCAAAACACATTCATTCAATGGAGCAAACTGCACTCATTTATTCAAAGATGCAGACCGCGTCTTAATTCAACGAGTAGAGCTTTTCTCATTCATTCAGTGGGTCAAGCTTAACGCTTTCATTCAATGAAACAAACTACAATAATTGATTCAATGAATCAATCCTTATTCTTTGTTTCAATGGAACAAACATATCTCCCTTATTTAGTGAACCAAACTGCATACGTTCATTCAATGAAAGAGGTTGCACTTGTCAAGTCATTGAGAAGAGCTACTCTCATTCATTCAATTGCACAAGTTTCATGCATTGTCCCTAACAAACTGCACACGTTCACTACATGAACCAAACTGCCCGTCTTGATTCAATGAGTAGAGCTTCTCTCATTCATTCAATGTGTCAAGCTCACCCTTTTCATTTAATGAAACAAACTGAATCATTGAATCAAACTCATTGATTCAACGATTCAAACCTAATTTCTTGTTTCAATCGAACAAACCTAACTCACTTATTTCGTGACTCCTACTACATTCAATGAACAGTCTGCACGTCATATTTCAATGAGTAGAAGTACTCTCATTCGTTCAATGCTACAAGCTTAACACATTGATTCCATCAAATAAATTGCACATATTTATTTCATGAGCAAACTGCATTTCTCAATTGAATGAATACACCTACTCCTTCATTCAATAGCACAAGTTTCACGCATTGTCTCTAACAAACTGCACACGTTCAGTTCATGAACCAACCTGCACGTTTTATTTCAATGAGTAGAGCTTTTCTCATTCATTCAAAGTGTCAAGCTCACCGATTTCATTTAATAAAACAAACTGCATTCATTCAATCATTGTATAAATTCCACTCATTGATTCAGTGAATCAAACTTTATTCCTTGTTTCAATCTTTACTGACTTATTTAGTGAATCCTACTACACTCAATCAAACAGGCAGCACATGATAATTTAATGAGTAGAGGTACTCTCATTCGTTCAATGCCACAAGCTTAACACATTGTTGGATTGAATCAAATTGCACACTTTTAATTCTTGAAGCAAACTGCAGTTGTCAATTCAATGAATACAGTTACTCATTCAATCAATGTCACAAGCTTCACACATTGTCTCATTCAGATTGCAGACATTCACTCCATTAACCAAACTGCACGTCTTAATTCAATGAGTAGAGCTTCTCTCGTTCATTCAATGTTTCAAGCTTAATGATTTCATTCAATGAAACAAACTGCACTCTTGATTCATTGAACTAAACTTTAATGATTGATTCAGCGAATCAAACGTTATTTAATGTTTCAATGAAACAAACTTAACACGCTTGTTTATTGAATGAAACTGCACACGTTCATTCAATGCAATAGGCTGCACTTGTTTATTCAATGAGTAGAGCTACTCATTCTGTCTAACGCTTCCATTCACTGAAACAAACTGCATTCATTGAATCATTGATTCAATGAATCAATCCTCATTCATTGTTTCAATGGAACAAACGTAACTCACTTATTTAGTGAATCGTACTGCACTCATTCATTCAATGAAACAGACTCCACATGATAATTCAATGAGTAGAGGTTCTCTCATTCGTTCAAAGCCACAAGCTTAACGCATTGAGTCAATCAAACTGCACACATTTAGTCCATGATATAAACTGGACCTGTTCATTCAATGCCTCGTGCTCAACGCATTACTTCAATGAAACAACCTGCATTCATTCATTCATTGATTCATATTTCAATCATTGATTCAAAGAAACAAACGTAATTCATTGATTTAATTGTATAAACTTCACTCATGATTCAAACTGAAAACATTCATTCAATGAGTAACACTGCAAGTCCTATTTCAATGAAACTAGCTTTTGCCATTCATTCAATGAAAGAAACTGCACGCATTCATTCAATGATACAAACCGCATGTATTCATGAAATGAAACACTGCAGGTGTAAATTCAATCAGTAAAGCTTTTCTTGTTTATTCAATGTCTCGAGCTTACCACTTTCATTCAATGAAACCAACGACATTTGAAACAAACTGCAATCATTGAGTTAATGAATCAAACAGTATTAATGGATTCAATCAAACAAACTTAACACATTTACTTCGTGAATCAAACTGCACCCATTCAGTGAAATGCACTGTATGTCTTTATTAAAAGAATAGAGCTCCGGCCATTCATTTAAAGCCACGAGCAAAACAAACTTAACACGCTTGTTTATTGAATGAAACTGCACACGTTCATTCAATGCAATAGGCTGCACTTGTTTATTCAAATAGTAGAGCTACTCATTCTGTCTATGGGTCAAGCTTAACGCTTCCACTCACTGAAACAAACTGCATTCATTGAATCATTGATTCAATGAATCAATCCTCATTCATTGTTTCAATGGAACAAACGTAACTCACTTATTTAGTGAATCGTACTGCACTCATTCATTCAATGAAACAGACTGCACATGATAATTCAATGAGTAGAGGTTCTCTCATTCGTTCAAAGCCACAAGCTTAACGCATTGAGTCAATCAAACTGCACACATTTAGTCCATGATATAAACTGGACCTGTTCATTCAATGCCTCGTGCTTAACGCTTTACTTCAATGAAACAACCTGCATTCATTCATTCATTGATTCATATTTCAATCATTGATTCAAAGAAACAAACGTAATTCATTGATTTAATTGTATAAACTTCACTCATTTGTGGATTTAACTGCATTCATGCAATTAATGATTCAAACTGCAAACATTCATTCAATGAGTAACACTGCAAGTCCTATTTCAATGAAACTAGCTTTTGCCATTCATTCAATGAAAGAAACTGCACGCATTCATTCAATGATACAAACCGCATGTATTCACGAAATGAAACAGACTGCACGTGTAAATTCAATCAGTAAAGCTTTTCTTGTTTATTCAATGTCTCGAGCTTACCACTTTCATTCAATGAAACCAATGAAACCAACGACATTTGAAACAAAATTCATTCAATTGCACAAGTTTCATGCATTGTCCCTAACATTGAGTTAATGAATCAAACAGTATTAATGGATTCAATCAAACAAACTTAACACATTTACTTCGTGAATCAAACTGCACCCATTCAGTGAAATGCACTGTATGTCTTTATTAAAAGAATAGAGCTCCGGCCATTCATTTAAAGCCACGAGCAAAACACATTCATTCAATGGAGCAAACTGCACTCATGTATTCAAAGATGCAGACCGCGTCTTAATTCAACGAGTAGAGCTTTTCTCATTCATTCAGTGGGTCAAGCTTAACGCTTTCATTCAATGAAACAAACTACAATAATTGATTCAATGAATCAATCCTTATTCTTTGTTTCAATGGAACAAACATATCTCCCTTATTTCGTGAACCAAACTGCATACGTTCATTCAATGAAAGAGGTTGCACTTGTCAAGTCATTGAGAAGAGCTACTCTCATTCATTCAATTGCACAAGTTTCATGCATTGTCCCTAACAAACTGCACACGTTCACTACATGAACCAAACTGCCCGTCTTGATTCAATGAGTAGAGCTTCTCTCATTCATTCAATGTGTCAAGCTCACCCTTTTCATTTAATGAAACAAACTGAATCATTGAATCAAACTCCAACCATTGATTCAACGATTAAAACCTAATTTCTTGTTTCAATCGAACAAACCTAACTCACTTATTTAGTGACTCCTACTACATTCAATGAACAGACTGCACGTCATATTTCAATGAGTAGAAGTACTCTCATTCGTTCAATGCTACAAGCTTAACACATTGATTCCATCAAACAAATTGCACATATTTATTTCATGAGCAAACTGCATTTCTCAATTGAATGAATACAGCTACTCCTTCATTCAATAGCACAAGTTTCACGCATTGTCTCTAACAAACTGCACACGTTCAGTTCATGAACCAACCTGCACGTTTTATTTCAATGAGTAGAGCTTTTCTCATTCATTCAAAGTGTCAAGCTCACCGATTTCATTTAATAAAACAAACTGCATTCATTCAATCATTGTATAAATTCCACTCATTGATTCAGTGAATCAAACTTTATTCCTTGTTTCAATCTTTACTGACTTATTTAGTGAATCCTACTACACTCAATCAAACAGGCAGCACATGATAATTTAATGAGTAGAGGTACTCTCATTCGTTCAATGCCACAAGCTTAACACATTGTTGGATTGAATCAAATTGCACACTTTTAATTCTTGAAGCAAACTGCAGTTGTCAATTCAATGAATACAGTTACTCATTCAATCAATGTCACAAGCTTCACACATTGTCTCAATCAGATTGCAGACATTCACTCCATTAACCAAACTGCACGTCTTAATTCAATGAGTAGAGCTTCTCTCGTTCATTCAATGTTTCAAGCTTAATGATTTCATTCAATGAAACAAACTGCACTCTTGATTCATTGAACTAAACTTTAATGATTGATTCAGCGAATCAAACGTTATTTAATGTTTCAATGAAACAAACTTAACACGCTTGTTTATTGAATGAAACTGCACACGTTCATTCAATGCAATAGGCTGCACTTGTTTATTCAATGAGTAGAGCTACTCATTCTGTCTAACGCTTCCATTCACTGAAACAAACTGCATTCATTGAATCATTGATTCAATGAATCAATCCTCATTCATTGTTTCAATGGAACAAACGTAACTCACTTATTTAGTGAATCGTACTGCACTCATTCATTCAATGAAACAGACTCCACATGATAATTCAATGAGTAGAGGTTCTCTCATTCGTTCAAAGCCACAAGCTTAACGCATTGAGTCAATCAAACTGCACACATTTAGTCCATGATATAAACTGGACCTGTTCATTCAATGCCTCGTGCTTAACGCTTTACTTCAATGAAACAACCTGCATTCATTCATTCATTGATTCATATTTCAATCATTGATTCAAAGAAACAAACGTAATTCATTGATTTAATTGTATAAACTTCACTCATGATTCAAACTGCAAACATTCATTCAATGAGTAACACTGCAAGTCCTATTTCAATGAAACTAGCTTTTGCCATTCATTCAATTAAAGAAACTGCACGCATTCATTCAATGATACAAACCGCATGTATTCATGAAATGAAACACTGCAGGTGTAAATTCAATCAGTAAAGCTTTTCTTGTTTATTCAATGTCTCGAGCTTACCACTTTCATTCAATGAAACCAACGACATTTGAAACAAACTGCAATCATTGAGTTAATGAATCAAACAATATTAATGGATTCAATCAAACAAACTTAACACATTTACTTCGTGAATCAAACTGCACCCATTCAGTGAAATGCACTGTATGTCTTTATTAAAAGAATAGAGCTCCGGCCATTCATTTAAAGCCACGAGCAAAACACATTCATTCAATGGAGCAAACTGCACTCATGTATTCAAAGATGCAGACCGCGTCTTAATTCAACGAGTAGAGCTTTTCTCATTCATTCAGTGGGTCAAGCTTAACGCTTTCATTCAATGAAACAAACGACAATAATTGATTCAATGAATCAATCCTTATTCTTTGTTTCAATGGAACAAACATATCTCCCTTATTTAGTGAACCAAACTGCATACGTTCATTCAATGAAAGAGGTTGCACTTGTCAAGTCATTGAGAAGAGCTACTCTCATTCATTCAATTGCACAAGTTTCATGCATTGTCCCTAACAAACTGCACACGTTCACTACATGAACCAAACTGCCCGTCTTGATTCAATGAATAGAGCTTCTCTCATTCATTCAATGTGTCAAGCTCACCCTTTTCATTTAATGAAACAAACTGAATCATTGAATAAAACTCCAACCATTGATTCAACGATTCAAACCTAATTTCTTGTTTCAATCGAACAAACCTAACTCACTTATTTAGTGACTTCTACTACATTCAATGAACAGACTGCACGTCATATTTCAATGAGTAGAAGTACTCTCATTCGTTCAATGCTACAAGCTTAACACATTGATTCCATCAAACAAATTGCACATATTTATTTCATGAGCAAACTGCATTTCTCAATTGAATGAATACAGCTACTCCTTCATTCAATAGCACAAGTTTCACGCATTGTCTCTAACAAACTGCACACGTTCAGTTCATGAACCAACCTGCACGTTTTATTTCAATGAGTAGAGCTTTTCTCATTCATTCAAAGTGTCAAGCTCACCGATTTCATTTAATAAAACAAACTGCATTCATTCAATCATTGTATAAATTCCACTCATTGATTCAGTGAATCAAACTTTATTCCTTGTTTCAATCTTTACTGACTTATTTAGTGAATCCTACTACACTCAATCAAACAGGCAGCACATGATAATTTAATGAGTAGAGGTACTCTCATTCGTTCAATGCCACAAGCTTAACACATTGTTGGATTGAATCAAATTGCACACTTTTAATTCTTGAAGCAAACTGCAGTTGTCAATTCAATGAATACAGTTACTCATTCAATCAATGTCACAAGCTTCACACATTGTCTCAATCAGATTGCAGACATTCACTCCATTAACCAAACTGCACGTCTTAATTCAATGAGTAGAGCTTCTCTCGTTCATTCAATGTTTCAAGCTTAATGATTTCATTCAATGAAACAAACTGCACTCTTGATTCATTGAACTAAACTTTAATGATTGATTCAGCGAATCAAACGTTATTTAATGTTTCAATGAAACAAACGTAACACGCTTGTTTATTGAATGAAACTGCACACGTTCATTCAATGCAATAGGCTGCACTTGTTTATTCAATGAGTAGAGCTACTCATTCTGTCTAACGCTTCCATTCACTGAAACAAACTGCATTCATTGAATCATTCAATGAATCAATCCTCATTCATTGTTTCAATGGAACAAACGTAACTCACTTATTTAGTGAATCGTACTGCACTCATTCATTCAATGAAACAGACTGCACATGATAATTCAATGAGTAGAGGTTCTCTCATTCGTTCAAAGCCACAAGCTTAACGCATTGAGTCAATCAAACTGCACACATTTAGTCCATGATATAAACTGGACCTGTTCATTCAATGCCTCGTGCTCAACGCATTACTTCAATGAAACAACCTGCATTCATTCATTCATTGATTCATATTTCAATCATTGATTCAAAGAAACAAACGTAATTCATTGATTTAATTGTATAAACTTCACTCATGATTCAAACTGCAAACATTCATTCAATGAGTAACACTGCAAGTCCTATTTCAATGAAACTAGATTTTGCCATTCATTCAATGAAAGAAACTGCACGCATTCATTCAATGATACAAACCGCATGTATTCATGAAATGAAACACTGCAGGTGTAAATTCAATCAGTAAAGCTTTTCTTGTTTATTCAATGTCTCGAGCTTACCACTTTCATTCAATGAAACCAACGACATTTGAAACAAACTGCAATCATTGAGTTAATGAATCAAACAGTATTAATGGATTCAATCAAACAAACTTAACACATTTACTTCGTGAATCAAACTGCACCCATTCAGTGAAATGCACTGTATGTCTTTATTAAAAGAATAGAGCTCCGGCCATTCATTTAAAGCCACGAGCAAAACAAACTTAACACGCTTGTTTATTGAATGAAACTGCACACGTTCATTCAATGCAATAGGCTGCACTTGTTTATTCAAATAGTAGAGCTACTCATTCTGTCTATGGGTCAAGCTTAACGCTTCCACTCACTGAAACAAACTGCATTCATTGAATCATTGATTCAATGAATCAATCCTCATTCATTGTTTCAATGGAACAAACGTAACTCACTTATTTAGTGAATCGTACTGCACTCATTCATTCAATGAAACAGACTGCACATGATAATTCAATGAGTAGAGGTTCTCTCATTCGTTCAAAGCCACAAGCTTAACGCATTGAGTCAATCAAACTGCACACATTTAGTCCATGATATAAACTGGACCTGTTCATTCAATGCCTCGTGCTTAACGCTTTACTTCAATGAAACAACCTGCATTCATTCATTCATTGATTCATATTTCAATCATTGATTCAAAGAAACAAACGTAATTCATTGATTTAATTGTATAAACTTCACTCATTTGTGGATTTAACTGCATTCATGCAATTAATGATTCAAACTGCAAACATTCATTCAATGAGTAACACTGCAAGTCCTATTTCAATGAAACTAGCTTTTGCCATTCATTCAATTAAAGAAACTGCACGCATTCATTCAATGATACTAACCGCATGTATTCATGAAATGAAACAGACTGCACGTGTAAATTCAATCAGTAAAGCTTTTCTTGTTTATTCAATGTCTCGAGCTTACCACTTTCATTCAATGAAACCAATGAAACCAACGACATTTGAAACAAAATTCATTCAATTGCACAAGTTTCATGCATTGTCCCTAACATTGAGTTAATGAATCAAACAGTATTAATGGATTCAATCAAACAAACTTAACACATTTACTTCGTGAATCAAACTGCACCCATTCAGTGAAATGCACTGTATGTCTTTATTAAAAGAATAGAGCTCCGGCCATTCATTTAAAGCCACGAGCAAAACACATTCATTCAATGGAGCAAACTGCACTCATTTATTCAAAGATGCAGACCGCGTCTTAATTCAACGAGTAGAGCTTTTCTCATTCATTCAGTGGGTCAAGCTTAACGCTTTCATTCAATGAAACAAACTACAATAATTGATTCAATGAATCAATCCTTATTCTTTGTTTCAATGGAACAAACATATCTCCCTTATTTAGTGAACCAAACTGCATACGTTCATTCAATGAAAGAGGTTGCACTTGTCAAGTCATTGAGAAGAGCTACTCTCATTCATTCAATTGCACAAGTTTCATGCATTGTCCCTAACAAACTGCACACGTTCACTACATGAACCAAACTGCCCGTCTTGATTCAATGAGTAGAGCTTCTCTCATTCATTCAATGTGTCAAGCTCTCCCTTTTCATTTAATGAAACAAACTGAATCATTGAATCAAACTCATTGATTCAACGATTCAAACCTAATTTCTTGTTTCAATCGAACAAACCTAACTCACTTATTTCGTTACTCCTACTACATTCAATGAACAGTCTGCACGTCATATTTCAATGAGTAGAAGTACTCTCATTCGTTCAATGCTACAAGCTTAACACATTGATTCCATCAAATAAATTGCACATATTTATTTCATGAGCAAACTGCATTTCTCAATTGAATGAATACACCTACTCCTTCATTCAATAGCACAAGTTTCACGCATTGTCTCTAACAAACTGCACACGTTCAGTTCATGAACCAACCTGCACGTTTTATTTCAATGAGTAGAGCTTTTCTCATTCATTCAAAGTGTCAAGCTCACCGATTTCATTTAATAAAACAAACTGCATTCATTCAATCATTGTATAAATTCCACTCATTGATTCAGTGAATCAAACTTTATTCCTTGTTTCAATCTTTACTGACTTATTTAGTGAATCCTACTACACTCAATCAAACAGGCAGCACATGATAATTTAATGAGTAGAGGTACTCTCATTCGTTCAATGCCACAAGCTTAACACATTGTTGGATTGAATCAAATTGCACACTTTTAATTCTTGAAGCAAACTGCAGTTGTCAATTCAATGAATACAGTTACTCATTCAATCAATGTCACAAGCTTCACACATTGTCTCAATCAGATTGCAGACATTCACTCCATTAACCAAACTGCACGTCTTAATTCAATGAGTAGAGCTTCTCTCGTTCATTCAATGTTTCAAGCTTAATGATTTCATTCAATGAAACAAACTGCACTCTTGATTCATTGAACTAAACTTTAATGATTGATTCAGCGAATCAAACGTTATTTAATGTTTCAATGAAACAAACTTAACACGCTTGTTTATTGAATGAAACTGCACACGTTCATTCAATGCAATAGGCTGCACTTGTTTATTCAATGAGTAGAGCTACTCATTCTGTCTAACGCTTCCATTCACTGAAACAAACTGCATTCATTGAATCATTCAATGAATCAATCCTCATTCATTGTTTCAATGGAACAAACGTAACTCACTTATTTAGTGAATCGTACTGCACTCATTCATTCAATGAAACAGACTGCACATGATAATTCAATGAGTAGAGGTTCTCTCATTCGTTCAAAGCCACAAGCTTAACGCATTGAGTCAATCAAACTGCACACATTTAGTCCATGATATAAACTGGACCTGTTCATTCAATGCCTCGTGCTCAACGCATTACTTCAATGAAACAACCTGCATTCATTCATTCATTGATTCATATTTCAATCATTGATTCAAAGAAACAAACGTAATTCATTGATTTAATTGTATAAACTTCACTCATGATTCAAACTGCAAACATTCATTCAATGAGTAACACTGCAAGTCCTATTTCAATGAAACTAGATTTTGCCATTCATTCAATGAAAGAAACTGCACGCATTCATTCAATGATACAAACCGCATGTATTCATGAAATGAAACACTGCAGGTGTAAATTCAATCAGTAAAGCTTTTCTTGTTTATTCAATGTCTCGAGCTTACCACTTTCATTCAATGAAACCAACGACATTTGAAACAAACTGCAATCATTGAGTTAATGAATCAAACAGTATTAATGGATTCAATCAAACAAACTTAACACATTTACTTCGTGAATCAAACTGCACCCATTCAGTGAAATGCACTGTATGTCTTTATTAAAAGAATAGAGCTCCGGCCATTCATTTAAAGCCACGAGCAAAACAAACTTAACACGCTTGTTTATTGAATGAAACTGCACACGTTCATTCAATGCAATAGGCTGCACTTGTTTATTCAAATAGTAGAGCTACTCATTCTGTCTATGGGTCAAGCTTAACGCTTCCACTCACTGAAACAAACTGCATTCATTGAATCATTGATTCAATGAATCAATCCTCATTCATTGTTTCAATGGAACAAACGTAACTCACTTATTTAGTGAATCGTACTGCACTCATTCATTCAATGAAACAGACTGCACATGATAATTCAATGAGTAGAGGTTCTCTCATTCGTTCAAAGCCACAAGCTTAACGCATTGAGTCAATCAAACTGCACACATTTAGTCCATGATATAAACTGGACCTGTTCATTCAATGCCTCGTGCTTAACGCTTTACTTCAATGAAACAACCTGCATTCATTCATTCATTGATTCATATTTCAATCATTGATTCAAAGAAACAAACGTAATTCATTGATTTAATTGTATAAACTTCACTCATTTGTGGATTTAACTGCATTCATGCAATTAATGATTCAAACTGCAAACATTCATTCAATGAGTAACACTGCAAGTCCTATTTCAATGAAACTAGCTTTTGCCATTCATTCAATTAAAGAAACTGCACGCATTCATTCAATGATACTAACCGCATGTATTCATGAAATGAAACAGACTGCACGTGTAAATTCAATCAGTAAAGCTTTTCTTGTTTATTCAATGTCTCGAGCTTACCACTTTCATTCAATGAAACCAATGAAACCAACGACATTTGAAACAAAATTCATTCAATTGCACAAGTTTCATGCATTGTCCCTAACATTGAGTTAATGAATCAAAAGGTATTAATGGATTCAATCAAACAAACTTAACACATTTACTTCGTGAATCAAACTGCACCCATTCAGTGAAATGCACTGTATGTCTTTATTAAAAGAATAGAGCTCCGGCCATTCATTTAAAGCCACGAGCAAAACACATTCATTCAATGGAGCAAACTGCACTCATTTATTCAAAGATGCAGACCGCGTCTTAATTCAACGAGTAGAGCTTTTCTCATTCATTCAGTGGGTCAAGCTTAACGCTTTCATTCAATGAAACAAACTACAATAATTGATTCAATGAATCAATCCTTATTCTTTGTTTCAATGGAACAAACATATCTCCCTTATTTAGTGAACCAAACTGCATACGTTCATTCAATGAAAGAGGTTGCACTTGTCAAGTCATTGAGAAGAGCTACTCTCATTCATTCAATTGCACAAGTTTCATGCATTGTCCCTAACAAACTGCACACGTTCACTACATGAACCAAACTGCCCGTCTTGATTCAATGAGTAGAGCTTCTCTCATTCATTCAATGTGTCAAGCTCTCCCTTTTCATTTAATGAAACAAACTGAATCATTGAATCAAACTCATTGATTCAACGATTCAAACCTAATTTCTTGTTTCAATCGAACAAACCTAACTCACTTATTTCGTGACTCCTACTACATTCAATGAACAGTCTGCACGTCATATTTCAATGAGTAGAAGTACTCTCATTCGTTCAATGCTACAAGCTTAACACATTGATTCCATCAAATAAATTGCACATATTTATTTCATGAGCAAACTGCATTTCTCAATTGAATGAATACACCTACTCCTTCATTCAATAGCACAAGTTTCACGCATTGTCTCTAACAAACTGCACACGTTCAGTTCATGAACCAACCTGCACGTTTTATTTCAATGAGTAGAGCTTTTCTCATTCATTCAAAGTGTCAAGCTCACCGATTTCATTTAATAAAACAAACTGCATTCATTCAATCATTGTATAAATTCCACTCATTGATTCAGTGAATCAAACTTTATTCCTTGTTTCAATCTGTACTGACTTATTTAGTGAATCCTACTACACTCAATCAAACAGGCAGCACATGATAATTTAATGAGTAGAGGTACTCTCATTCGTTCAATGCCACAAGCTTAACACATTGTTGGATTGAATCAAATTGCACACTTTTAATTCTTGAAGCAAACTGCAGTTGTCAATTCAATGAATACAGTTACTCATTCAATCAATGTCACAAGCTTCACACATTGTCTCAATCAGATTGCAGACATTCACTCCATTAACCAAACTGCACGTCTTAATTCAATGAGTAGAGCTTCTCTCGTTCATTCAATGTTTCAAGCTTAATGATTTCATTCAATGAAACAATCTGCACTCTTGATTCATTGAACTAAACTTTAATGATTGATTCAGCGAATCAAACGTTATTTAATGTTTCAATGAAACAAACTTAACACGCTTGTTTATTGAATGAAACTGCACACGTTCATTCAATGCAATAGGCTGCACTTGTTTATTCAATGAGTAGAGCTACTCATTCTGTCTAACGCTTCCATTCACTGAAACAAACTGCATTCATTGAATCATTCAATGAATCAATCCTCATTCATTGTTTCAATGGAACAAACGTAACTCACTTATTTAGTGAATCGTACTGCACTCATTCATTCAATGAAACAGACTGCACATGATAATTCAATGAGTAGAGGTTCTCTCATTCGTTCAAAGCCACAAGCTTAACGCATTGAGTCAATCAAACTGCACACATTTAGTCCATGATATAAACTGGACCTGTTCATTCAATGCCTCGTGCTCAACGCATTACTTCAATGAAACAACCTGCATTCATTCATTCATTGATTCATATTTCAATCATTGATTCAAAGAAACAAACGTAATTCATTGATTTAATTGTATAAACTTCACTCATGATTCAAACTGCAAACATTCATTCAATGAGTAACACTGCAAGTCCTATTTCAATGAAACTAGCTTTTGCCATTCATTCAATGAAAGAAACTGCACGCATTCATTCAATGATACAAACCGCATGTATTCATGAAATGAAACACTGCAGGTGTAAATTCAATCAGTAAAGCTTTTCTTGTTTATTCAATGTCTCGAGCTTACCACTTTCATTCAATGAAACCAACGACATTTGAAACAAACTGCAATCATTGAGTTAATGAATCAAACAGTATTAATGGATTCAATCAAACAAACTTAACACATTTACTTCGTGAATCAAACTGCACCCATTCAGTGAAATGCACTGTATGTCTTTATTAAAAGAATAGAGCTCCGGCCATTCATTTAAAGCCACGAGCAAAACAAACTTAACACGCTTGTTTATTGAATGAAACTGCACACGTTCATTCAATGCAATAGGCTGCACTTGTTTATTCAAATAGTAGAGCTACTCATTCTGTCTATGGGTCAAGCTTAACGCTTCCACTCACTGAAACAAACTGCATTCATTGAATCATTGATTCAATGAATCAATCCTCATTCATTGTTTCAATGGAACAAACGTAACTCACTTATTTAGTGAATCGTACTGCACTCATTCATTCAATGAAACAGACTGCACATGATAATTCAATGAGTAGAGGTTCTCTCATTCGTTCAAAGCCACAAGCTTAACGCATTGAGTCAATCAAACTGCACACATTTAGTCCATGATATAAACTGGACCTGTTCATTCAATGCCTCGTGCTTAACGCTTTACTTCAATGAAACAACCTGCATTCATTCATTCATTGATTCATATTTCAATCATTGATTCAAAGAAACAAACGTAATTCATTGATTTAATTGTATAAACTTCACTCATTTGTGGATTTAACTGCATTCATGCAATTAATGATTCAAACTGCAAACATTCATTCAATGAGTAACACTGCAAGTCCTATTTCAATGAAACTAGCTTTTGCCATTCATTCAATTAAAGAAACTGCACGCATTCATTCAATGATACTAACCGCATGTATTCATGAAATGAAACAGACTGCACGTGTAAATTCAATCAGTAAAGCTTTTCTTGTTTATTCAATGTCTCGAGCTTACCACTTTCATTCAATGAAACCAATGAAACCAACGACATTTGAAACAAAATTCATTCAATTGCACAAGTTTCATGCATTGTCCCTAACATTGAGTTAATGAATCAAACAGTATTAATGGATTCAATCAAACAAACTTAACACATTTACTTCGTGAATCAAACTGCACCCATTCAGTGAAATGCACTGTATGTCTTTATTAAAAGAATAGAGCTCCGGCCATTCATTTAAAGCCACGAGCAAAACACATTCATTCAATGGAGCAAACTGCACTCATTTATTCAAAGATGCAGACCGCGTCTTAATTCAACGAGTAGAGCTTTTCTCATTCATTCAGTGGGTCAAGCTTAACGCTTTCATTCAATGAAACAAACTACAATAATTGATTCAATGAATCAATCCTTATTCTTTGTTTCAATGGAACAAACATATCTCCCTTATTTAGTGAACCAAACTGCATACGTTCATTCAATGAAAGAGGTTGCACTTGTCAAGTCATTGAGAAGAGCTACTCTCATTCATTCAATTGCACAAGTTTCATGCATTGTCCCTAACAAACTGCACACGTTCACTACATGAACCAAACTGCCCGTCTTGATTCAATGAGTAGAGCTTCTCTCATTCATTCAATGTGTCAAGCTCTCCCTTTTCATTTAATGAAACAAACTGAATCATTGAATCAAACTCATTGATTCAACGATTCAAACCTAATTTCTTGTTTCAATCGAACAAACCTAACTCACTTATTTAGTGACTCCTACTACATTCAATGAACAGTCTGCACGTCATATTTCAATGAGTAGAAGTACTCTCATTCGTTCAATGCTACAAGCTTAACACATTGATTCCATCAAATAAATTGCACATATTTATTTCATGAGCAAACTGCATTTCTCAATTGAATGAATACACCTACTCCTTCATTCAATAGCACAAGTTTCACGCATTGTCTCTAACAAACTGCACACGTTCAGTTCATGAACCAACCTGCACGTTTTATTTCAATGAGTAGAGCTTTTCTCATTCATTCAAAGTGTCAAGCTCACCGATTTCATTTAATAAAACAAACTGCATTCATTCAATCATTGTATAAATTCCACTCATTGATTCAGTGAATCAAACTTTATTCCTTGTTTCAATCTTTACTGACTTATTTAGTGAATCCTACTACACTCAATCAAACAGGCAGCACATGATAATTTAATGAGTAGAGGTACTCTCATTCGTTCAATGCCACAAGCTTAACACATTGTTGGATTGAATCAAATTGCACACTTTTAATTCTTGAAGCAAACTGCAGTTGTCAATTCAATGAATACAGTTACTCATTCAATCAATGTCACAAGCTTCACACATTGTCTCAATCAGATTGCAGACATTCACTCCATTAACCAAACTGCACGTCTTAATTCAATGAGTAGAGCTTCTCTCGTTCATTCAATGTTTCAAGCTTAATGATTTCATTCAATGAAACAAACTGCACTCTTGATTCATTGAACTAAACTTTAATGATTGATTCAGCGAATCAAACGTTATTTAATGTTTCAATGAAACAAACTTAACACGCTTGTTTATTGAATGAAACTGCACACGTTCATTCAATGCAATAGGCTGCACTTGTTTATTCAATGAGTAGAGCTACTCATTCTGTCTAACGCTTCCATTCACTGAAACAAACTGCATTCATTGAATCATTGATTCAATGAATCAATCCTCATTCATTGTTTCAATGGAACAAACGTAACTCACTTATTTAGTGAATCGTACTGCACTCATTCATTCAATGAAACAGACTCCACATGATAATTCAATGAGTAGAGGTTCTCTCATTCGTTCAAAGCCACAAGCTTAACGCATTGAGTCAATCAAACTGCACACATTTAGTCCATGATATAAACTGGACCTGTTCATTCAATGCCTCGTGCTCAACGCATTACTTCAATGAAACAACCTGCATTCATTCATTCATTGATTCATATTTCAATCATTGATTCAAAGAAACAAACGTAATTCATTGATTTAATTGTATAAACTTCACTCATGATTCAAACTGAAAACATTCATTCAATGAGTAACACTGCAAGTCCTATTTCAATGAAACTAGCTTTTGCCATTCATTCAATGAAAGAAACTGCACGCATTCATTCAATGATACAAACCGCATGTATTCATGAAATGAAACACTGCAGGTGTAAATTCAATCAGTAAAGCTTTTCTTGTTTATTCAATGTCTCGAGCTTACCACTTTCATTCAATGAAACCAACGACATTTGAAACAAACTGCAATCATTGAGTTAATGAATCAAACAGTATTAATGGATTCAATCAAACAAACTTAACACATTTACTTCGTGAATCAAACTGCACCCATTCAGTGAAATGCACTGTATGTCTTTATTAAAAGAATAGAGCTCCGGCCATTCATTTAAAGCCACGAGCAAAACAAACTTAACACGCTTGTTTATTGAATGAAACTGCACACGTTCATTCAATGCAATAGGCTGCACTTGTTTATTCAAATAGTAGAGCTACTCATTCTGTCTATGGGTCAAGCTTAACGCTTCCACTCACTGATACAAACTGCATTCATTGAATCATTGATTCAATGAATCAATCCTCATTCATTGTTTCAATGGAACAAACGTAACTCACTTATTTAGTGAATCGTACTGCACTCATTCATTCAATGAAACAGACTGCACATGATAATTCAATGAGTAGAGGTTCTCTCATTCGTTCAAAGCCACAAGCTTAACGCATTGAGTCAATCAAACTGCACACATTTAGTCCATGATATAAACTGGACCTGTTCATTCAATGCCTCGTGCTTAACGCTTTACTTCAATGAAACAACCTGCATTCATTCATTCATTGATTCATATTTCAATCATTGATTCAAAGAAACAAACGTAATTCATTGATTTAATTGTATAAACTTCACTCATTTGTGGATTTAACTGCATTCATGCAATTAATGATTCAAACTGCAAACATTCATTCAATGAGTAACACTGCAAGTCCTATTTCAATGAAACTAGCTTTTGCCATTCATTCAATTAAAGAAACTGCACGCATTCATTCAATGATACAAACCGCATGTATTCATGAAATGAAACAGACTGCACGTGTAAATTCAATCAGTAAAGCTTTTCTTGTTTATTCAATGTCTCGAGCTTACCACTTTCATTCAATGAAACCAATGAAACCAACGACATTTGAAACAAAATTCATTCAATTGCACAAGTTTCATGCATTGTCCCTAACATTGAGTTAATGAATCAAACAGTATTAATGGATTCAATCAAACAAACTTAACACATTTACTTCGTGAATCAAACTGCACCCATTCAGTGAAATGCACTGTATGTCTTTATTAAAAGAATAGAGCTCCGGCCATTCATTTAAAGCCACGAGCAAAACAAACTTAACACGCTTGTTTATTGAATGAAACTGCACACGTTCATTCAATGCAATAGGCTGCACTTGTTTATTCAAATAGTAGAGCTACTCATTCTGTCTATGGGTCAAGCTTAACGCTTCCACTCACTGAAACAAACTGCATTCATTGAATCATTGATTCAATGAATCAATCCTCATTCATTGTTTCAATGGAACAAACGTAACTCACTTATTTATTGAATCGTACTGCACTCATTCATTCAATGAAACAGACTGCACATGATAATTC